>NW_021822911.1:5230958-5351763 GCF_901001165.1 Salmo trutta | reverse complement strand
GAGCTTGACGCCTTGATAAGTTCCTTCCCTGAGGATGGCTCACCTCTCACAGTTCTGGGTGACTTTAACCTCCCCACGTCTACCTTCGACTCATTCCTCTCTGCCTCCTTCTTTCCACTCCTCTCCTCTTTTGACCTCACCCTCTCACCTTCCCCCCCTACTCACAAGGCAGGCAATACGCTTGACCTCATCTTTACTAGATGCTGTTCTTCCACTAATCTCATTGCAACTCCTCTCCAAGTCTCCGACCACTACCTTGTATCCTTTTCCCTCTCGCTCTCATCAAAAACTTCTCACTCTGCCCCTACTCGGATGGTATTGCGCCGTCCCAACCTTCGCTCTCTCTCTCCCGCTACCCTCTCCTCTTCCATCCTATCATCTCTTCCCTCTGCTCAAACCTTCTCCAACCTATCTCCTGATTCTGCCTCCTCAACCCTCCTCTCCTCCCTCTCTGCATCCTTTGATTTTCTCTGTCCCCTATCCTCCAGGCCGGCTCGGTCCTCCCCTCCTGCTCCGTGGCTCGACGACTCACTGTGAGCTCACAGAACAGGGCTCCGGGCAGCCGAGCGGAAATGGAGGAAAACTCGCCTCCCTGCGGACCTGGCATCCTTTCACTCCCTCCTCTCTACATTTTCCTCTTCTGTCTCTGCTGCTAAAGCCACTTTCTACCACTCTAAATTCCAAGCATCTGCCTCTAACCCTAGGAAGCTTTTTGCTACCTTCTCCTCCCTCCTGAATCCTCCTCCCCCTCCCCCCCCTCCTCCCTCACTGCGGATGACTTCGTCAACCATTTTGAAAAGAAGGTTGACGACATCCGATCCTCGTTTTCTAAGTCAAGTGACACCGCTGGTCCTGCTCACACTGCCCTACCCTGTGCTTTGACCTCTTTCTCCCCTCTCTCTCCAGATGAAATCTTGCGTCTTGTGACGGCCGGCCGCCCAACAACCTGCCCACTTGACCCTATCCCCTCCTCTCTTCTCCAGACCATTTCCGGTGACCTTCTCCCCTACCTCACCTCGCTCATCAACTCATCCTTGACCGCTGGCTACGTCCCTTCCGTCTTCAAGAGAGCGAGAGTTGCACCCCTTCTGAAAAAACCTACACTCGATCCCTCCGATGTCAACAACTACAGACCAGTATCCCTTCTTTCTTTTCTCTCCAAAACTCTTGAACGTGCCGTCCTTGGCCAGCTCTCCTGCTATCTCTCTCAGAACGACCTTCTTGATCCTAATCAGTCAGGTTTTCAAGACTGGGCATTCAACTGAGACTGCTCTTCTCTGTGTCACGGAGGCTCTCCGCACTGCTATAAGCTAACTCTCTCTCCTCTGCTCTCATCCTTCTAGACCTATCTGCTGCCTTTGATACTGTGAAACCATCAGATCCTCCTCTCCACCCTCTCCGAGCTGGGCATCTCCGGCGCGGCCCACGCTTGGATTGAGTCCTACCTGACAGGTCGCTCCCTACCAGGGGTGGCCGTGGCGAGCATCTGTCTCCGCACCACGTGCTCTCACCACTGGTGTCCCCCAGGGCTCTGTTCTAGCCCTCTCCTATTCTCGCTATACACCAAGTCACTTGGCTCTGTCATATCCTCACACGGTCTCTCCTATCATTGCTATGCAGACGACACACAATTAATCTTCTCCTTTCCCCCTTCTGACAACCAGGTGGCGAATCGCATCTCTGCATGTCTGGCAGACATATCAGTGTGGATGACGGATCACCACTCAAGCTGAACCTCGGCAAGACGGAGCTGCTCTTCCTCCCGGGGAAGGACTGCCCGTTCCATGATCTCGCCATCACGGTTGACAACTCCCTTGTGTCCTCCTCCCAGAGTGCTAAGAACCTTGGCGTGATCCTGGACAAACCCCTGTCGATTCTCCACTAACATCAAGGCGGTGACCTGATCCTGTAGGTTCATGCTCTACAACATTCGCAGAGTACGACCCTGCCTCACACAGGAAGCGGCGCAGGTCCTAATCCAGGCACTTGTTCATCTCCCGTCTGGATTACTGCAACTCGCTGTTGGCTGGGTCTCCCTGCCTGTGCCATCAAACCCCTACAACTCATCCAGAACGCCGCAGCCCGTCTGGTGTTCAACCTTCCCAAGTTCTCTCACGTCACCCCGCTCCTCCGCTCTCTCCACTGGCTTCCAGTTGAAGCTCGCATCCGCTACAAGACCATGGTGCTTGCCTACGGAGCTGTGAGGGGAACGGCACCTCCGTACCTTCAGGCTCTGATCAGGCCCTACACCCAAACAAGGGCACTGCGTTCATCCACCTCTGGCCTGCTCGCCTCCCTACCTCTGAGGAAGCACAGCTCCCGCTCAGCCCAGTCAAAACTGTTCGCCGCTCTGGCACCCCAATGGTGGAACAAGCTCCCTCACGATGCCAGGACAGCGGAGTCAATCACCACCTTCCGGAGACACCTGAAACCCCACCTCTTTAAGGAATACCTGGGATAGGATAAAGTAATCCTTCTAACCCCCCCCCCCCCCCCCCCCCCCCCCTTTAAAATATTTAGATGCACTATTGTAAAGTGGTTGTTCTACTGGATATTATAGGTGAATGCACCAATTTGTAAGTCGCTCTGGATAAGAGCGTCTGCTAAATGACTTAAATGTAATGTAAATGTAAATATACATATGAGATGAGTAATACATAGACAGATACAGTAGAATAGAATACAGTATATACATATGAGATGAGTAATACATAGACAGATACAGTAGAATAGTATAGAATACAGTATATACATATGAGATGAGTAATACATAGACAGATACAGTAGAATAGAATACAGTATATACATATGAGATGAGTAATACATAGACAGATACAGTAGAATAGTATAGAATACAGTATATACATATGAGATGAGTAATACATAGACAGATACAGTAGAATAGGATACAGTATATACATATGAGATGAGTAATACATAGACTAAGATACAGTAGAATAGGATAGAATACAGTATATACATATGAGATGAGTAATACATAGACAGATACAGTAGAATAGAATACAGTATATACATATGAGATGAGTAATACATAGACAGATACAGTAGAATAGTATAGAATACAGTATATACATATGAGATGAGTAATACATAGACAGATACAGTAGAATAGTGTAGAATACAGTATATACATATGAGATGAGTAATACATAGACAGATACAGTAGAATAGAATACAGTATATACATATGAGATGAGTAATACAGATACAGTACAATAGTATAGAATACAGTTTATACATATGAGATGAGTAATACAGATACAGTACAATAGTATAGAATACAGTATATACATATGAGATGAGTAATGCATAGACTAAGATACAGTAGAATAGGATAGAATACAGTATATACATATGAGATGAGTAATACATAGACTAAGATACAGTAGAATAGAATACAGTATATACATATGAGATGAGTAATACATAGACTAAGATACAGTAGAATAGGATAGAATACAGTATATACATATGAGATGAGTAATACATAGACTAAGATACAGTAGAATAGTATAGAATACAGTATATACATATGAGATATAGTAATACATAGACAGATACAGTAGAATAGTATAGAATACAGTATATACATATGAGATGAGTAATACATAGACAGATACAGTAGAATAGTATAGAATACAGTATATACATATGAGATGAGTAATACATAGACAGATACAGTAGAATAGTATAGAATACAGTATATACATATGAGATGAGTAATACATAGACAGATACAGTAGGATAGAATACAGTATATACATATGAGATGAGTAATACATAGACAGATACAGTAGAATAGGATAGAATACAGTATATACATATGAGATGAGTAATACATAGACAGATACAGTAGAATAGTATATAATACAGTATATACATATGAGATATAGTAATACATAGACAGATACAGTAGAATAGTATAGAATACAGTATATACATATGAGATGAGTAATACATAGACTAAGATACAGTAGAATAGGATAGAATACAGTATATACATATGAGATGAGTAATACATAGACAGATACAGTAGAATAGTGTAGAATACAGTATATACATATGAGATGAGTAATACATAGACAGATACAGTAGAATAGGATAGAATACAGTATATACATATGAGATGAGTAATACATAGACAGATACAGTAGAATAGTATATAATACAGTATATACATATGAGATGAGTAATACATAGACAGCATCCTCTCTGTGTTAGTGATGCTATTTAACAGTCTGATGGCCTTGAGATTGAAAAACAGCTTCTGTCTCTCGGTCCCGGCTTTGATGCACCTGTACTGACCTCGCCTTCTGGATGATAGCAGGCTGAACAGGCAGTGGCTCGGGTAATAACAAAGAACAAATGTGTGCCTGAGGGGAAATTAACTTTCATACAGCCACAAAGAGGTGAGAAATTACACCAATATTAGTGGACAATTTGCACTAATGTAAATAAACATAGATGATGGAACATATTCCCTTTTGCTGACGTGATGAACCTCTAAGGGGACATAAATATTTACCATCTAAACCATGTGTGACCTCTCACCTCTCTGGCTGTAGAAGTGTTCTTCCTAACCAGTCCCTCAACAGCTCTCTGACTGAGCTCCACCCTCACTGGGTCTTCAGAGGAGAGGAAGGCTGAGGAGGGATGGAAGGATGAATGGATCAGTCAGTCAATAAAGTGTAGAGCTGCTGTCTATGCTGTCTGACAAAAACACTATTTTAGTAGTTCATTAAAGTAAATTAGGCTTTATGACTGCTGAATACCAACTACCAATCACTTAGATCATGTATTTTCAGGGAGAGATACATCCTTGGGACGTCCCTAGCCCATTGAAGTTGGCATTTAAAATGGTTAAGGTAGGGGTTAAGGTTAGGGATGTCCCAAGGATCCCAGATTGCATTGACCATTGTGCATTCTTCTGTCTCTTTTACATAGCAGGTAATGGGTTCTGAACTTGAAAATATGAAATATCCTTATTCATGTCACTGTTTGAGGGGAATGTAGAACGTTTACATTCTGTCAGAATGTGTTATTGTTAGACATCAGGGATCCTATGGAAGGAGAAGGGCCACAGTCTGGAACAAGTCAACAGGACAGCCGTGAGGTGGGGAGGAGAAGGGCCACAGTCTGGAACAAGTCAACAGGACAGCCGTGAGGTGGGGAGGAGTGAGGAATTTAGTCCGAGGTCAGGTCAGGTGAAGTGAGGAAGAACTCATGTGACTAAAGTTCTGCCTAGCAACAGAGGTGTAATTCAACATCAGTTAACCGTCTCACCTCATACTGTATTGGAGCAGCAGCAGCTGACTGCCCAGTTCAACATCAGTTCACCGTCTCACCTCATACTGTATTGGAGCAGCAGCAGCTGACTGCCCAGTTCAACATCAGTTCACCGTCTCACCTCATACTGTATTGGAGCAGCAGCAGCTGACTGCCCAGTTCAACATAAGTTCACCGTCTCACCTCATACTGTATTGGAGCAGCAGCAGCTGACTGCCCAGGTCAATATCAGTTCACCGTCTCACCTCATACTGTATTGGAGCAGCAGCAGCTGACTGCCCAGGTCAACATCAGTTCACCGTCTCACCTCATACTGTATTGGAGCAGCAGCAGCTGACTGCCCAGTTCAACATCAGTTCACCGTCTCACCTCATACTGTATTGGAGCAGCAGCAGCTGACTGCCCAGTTCAACATCAGTTCACCGTCTCACCTCATACTGTATTGGAGCAGCAGCAGCTGACTTGATCGTTGATACTAATCATCATGTTTGAATCTGAGAGTAAATAGAGCCGACTACACTCTAAAAATGAAGGGTTCAACTGGAGTTGTTCTCAGATCCCCTAAGAACCGTAGGGTTCTTGGTCAATGAAAAACAGCCCCAAAAGGTTCTTCAAAGAACTTGTTAGAAGGTGGGTTCATCGAGGAACCTCCGTTGTTGCTGGACTTCTTCCGGGAACTTCGCAATTACAACTGAAAACGATGGTGACAAGTTTGGATGCGACAACAGTTAAAAAGGTTAAGTTGGGTTGATGTTTGGCTCTGAATATGTCTCGAAATCATTTATTATAATAATATAACATACTAATAATGAATAACGAAGACAATGATGGTTTTCTGTGAATATCTTCCATAACGTTACTATAGTTAATGAACGTAAATATTAGAAAGCCGGGTTTGACCGTCGGCGTTGTATGAGCTACAGTACAGTACCGTTAGCTAGCTAGTTAACGTTATGTCCTAACTAGGCACAACTAGGTTTGGATTATTTCCTCAACTATATTCTTTCCCATATATTGTATATCGTTTCCATAAAGCCAACATGGCTTTACACTCATTAATGTAAGTTTCCAATCTAGAGCAGTTCTCACTTTTGTGATAATGAACTAGCTAACGTTAGCTTCGTTACCTAACTAACTAAGGACGGTGACCTGTCCTGCTTGGTGACCTGTCCTGCTTGGTGACCTGTCCTGCTTGGTGACCTGTCCTGCTTGGTGACCTGTCCTGCTTCTCACTCATCTCATCTACCCCCCTCCCCCCCCCCCGAATTCAGGCCTCAAATGTACGGAGATTTGCTTTATTTCAATTGTAGTACCTGGACGTTTTATAGTTACATCGTTAGGGTAACTTAACCTAAAGTGGACACACTCCCATCAGTTTCTGAGACAATTGCCCAGACTTTGTAGACTGTTTAATAATGCTTAAACCTCATCTTTATCAAATTATCCATTAAAAGATACCAACTCAAAACCTACGTTCGTCTACGTATGGGTTGTTTAAATTGTATCTAATTATATTCCCAGTATTACTTCATCAAATCTCTAGTAATCATTATACACACATACAATTCATCATATTTTCATATATTCACAGAATCCATATAAAACGTAAGAAATTCTCAGGTAGTCACGACAACCATTCCATTTGCTTTTTCAAGGACTCTCCGCAGCTACGAAGCAGCTCTCCAAACCTACTCACAGCAGAAAACGGGGTACAGGTTTAAAATAATTACATGTTTAAAACAATTACAGTGGCACCTTACTATCTTATACTATATCATAAATGGTCTTAACTAGTAAACACAGATTCTAGGTTTCATACAGCTCACACAGATAGCTGGCTCGCCACTCTTAACACCTCCAAGGTGCCCCCCTCACTCAGGAAAACACACTGAGCCTACGAGGCTTTTCTAAAAATTCCACTTGTTTCGCTCACCTCATTCTTTATTTTTAAACTACGTTCGAGATGTGGTATCCACTATATATACTATACTGATGGTATCCACTATATATACTATACTGATGGTATCCACTATATATACTATACTGATGGTATCCACTATATATACTATACTGATGGTATCCACTATATATACTATACTGATGGTATCCACTATATATACTATACTGATGGTATCCACTATATATACTATACTGATGGTATCCACTATATATACTATACTGATGGTATCCACTATATATACTATACTGATGGTATCCACTATATACACTATACTGATGGTATCCACTATATACACTATACTGATGGTATCCACTATATACACTATACTGATGGTATCCACTATATACACTATACTGATGGTATCCACTATATACACTATACTGATGGTATCCACTATATATACTATACTGATGGTATCCATTATATACACTATACTGATGGTATCCACTATATACACTATACTGATGGTATCCACTATATACACTATACTGATGGTATCCCCTATATACACTATACTGATGGTATCCACTATATACACTATACTGATGGTATCCACTATATACACTATACTGATGGTATCCACTATATACACTATACTGATGGTATCCACTGTATACACTATACTGATGGTATCCACTATATACACTATACTGATGGTATCCACTATATACACTATACTGATGGTATCCACTATATACACTATACTGATGGTATCCACTATATACACTATACTGATGGTATCCACTATATACACTATACTGATGGTATCCACTATATACACTATACTGATGGTATCCACTATATATACTATACTGATGGTATCCACTATATATACTATACTGATGGTGTCCACTATATATACTATACTGATGGTATCCACTATATATACTATACTGATGGTATCCACTATATATACTATACTGATGGTATCCACTATATATACTATACTGATGGTATCCACTATATATACTATACTGATGGTATCCACTATATATACTATACTGATGGTATCCACTATATATACTATTCTGATGGTATCCACTCGGCTCGCTGCCTCTCAGATCAAAGGTGGGTCCATCTGCTCCGTTCCCGCAGTGTGGTCTCCCTGAGATCCCAAGTTAGAGGGATCCCTGGTGCACCATTTACCCAGGTCACCAGGAGCGGTCACCAAGTCAAGATTCACATCCCCATCACCAAATGTGGTGGTTAATATCAAATGAGACAAACTTATCACACAAGTCAGAGTTATTCTTAAACTAAATCTTTATTCACTTATAAGGGAGCAGGTCAATACAACACACATATAAAGTCAATCAATTGGGTGCCCTATGATAATGATGGCTGGTCGAACAATCACCCCCAGATGATTCGTTGAGAGATGAATCAACCCCAGATGATTCGTTGAGAGATGAATCACCCCCAGATGATTCGTTGAGAGATGAATCCCCCCCAGATGATTCGTTGAGAGATGAATCCCCCCCAGATGATTCGTTGAGAGATGAATCACCCCCAGATGATTCGTTGAGAGATGAATCACCCCCAGATGATTCGTTGAGAGATGAATCACCCCCAGATGATTCGTTGAGCCACGAGACAAAAGTACAAAGGTCTTTTACAGCCAAGATACACCCCTTTCAACCTACATGACCAACAACAGATGTATAGAACGGGTCACAAGGTTAAGATTTGTATGAAAGATACTTATAATTCTCAGCAGACAGTATCTGCTGTAAAAACAGTACTCTTTGTGTAGAGACCAGGGTCTGGCCCTGTGGTCATCTCTCCCTGGTAACATATAGAACAGAAACATTAACTCGTGCTATGGAATGCGGTCTCTTTAGGTTTTATCACCCAAAAGACATTGTAAATCTCCTGTCAGTGTTATATCCCAGAGGCCCATCCTCAGTAGAACACACAGACACAATAGTTCTAAGAACCCTCTATTCTGTTGCATAAAACAACCATTTGATGCAATAAAAGTATTATAACATAATCTTGCAGTTTTGCTCTCAGTGTCCACTGGAAGTTGACTAGTAACAACAACTGGGACATAAAAGACACCCACCATGAGACCCACTATATCTGCCCAAGAAGAGGCAAACAAAATAAAATCTCACACCAAACTTAAAGACAGGAAGCAAACCAAAAAGGTGGAGCAACTAAAGGTGTTGACTCTCCACATCTATCAAGACAACTGGAGCACTGGGCCAGACACTCTTAAATAGAACCTGGACCAGCTCAGGTGAAACACCTTCCCACTAACGAGATGGACAAGCCAGCACAGGTGTAACACATACTGACTAACGAGGTGACACCAATCAGTGCGTCCTACGTGCTAACGAGCTAGACGTGCTAACGCGCTAGACGTGCTAACGAGCTAGACGTGCTAACGAGCTAGACGTGCTAACGAGCTAGACGTGCTAACGAGCTAAACGGGCTAACGAGCTAGACGTGCTAACGAGCTAGACGTGCTAACGAGCTAAACGGGCTAACGAGCTAACGAGCTAGACGTGCTAACGAGCTAGACGTAAAAACCAAAGACTAACACCTTAAAAGTTTGCTCACCACCAACAGAAAACAACTTCAATTTCACATTATAATCAACTACAATGCTTCACCTTCTACAATATAAACATGGTGTCTACTGGCTGTCAACAATTAAAAAAACCAAGAAAAAAACCTTGTCTTCCTAAAACTCACTAGCTTCTGGAACAAATTTTTCATATATTTTTTCCCCACTAGATTCTAGAACTCTGGTCCCCTTGGAACGAAAAATACGGAAAAGAATAAGAGATAAAACTCATCTCCAAAACGGAAAACCAGTCAAAATAAATTGTAATCAATGGCAACGCACTGGCTAACGCAAAACGTTTTAACTGCCCACAATCAGCAACCAAGTTGTCCTTACCACAGACATGTCTGATTTCGAGCTTCTCTCTCTTCTCAGGGTTCACTAGATAGGTATGTTGTTGGATCGGGGCCCAGTCCCCAATGTCATGCTCTAGTACATTTGGGTTGGCACATCTGAGAATGAACCCTGATATTCTAAAAGCAGGGCAACAATGTCAATATAATTGTACCAAAAATTGTCAGTTGGTTGCATAAATAAATATTTGGTTGCATAGTCCTTTTTTCAAAGTATTTTCAATTACATTTTTCTAGGTGGGATAGCCCCAATGTCAAAACACAGTTTTAACATGTACAAATCAATAACCAATATGCAGAAACAGTTTGTGATAAATTGAAAACCTAAACATAACATGTGCTATATACACAAACATCTGCCACATTAATCATATTACTTTTTAAGCACAAGCACCAAAAACGCTGTTGTTTTGACAAGTAGCAATAAATCACTGATATCGATTAGGGGTGAAATCAGGTTGTACGGGATGTTGAAACTAACACAACTAAAAAAACACATGGAAATGGGAGATATATTTTACCTCACTGGTTAGAGGACAACCTGCCGAAGACAGTCAGCTACATTTTGGAGTGATGCATTTAAATTTAGGGGTCGCTAAACAAAGGAACACAACACTTATTTGTCATAACTCATCGCTAAAATCATTTGTGCGAGAGGAGGGAGATGAGGTTGCACACCCTGTTAAAACTAACAGCTCAAAAACCACACGGAATCTGGGAATAATGTGTACATCCCTGGTTAGAAGACAATTTGTAGAAAACAGCTCGCTACATTTTGAAGTGTTGCGTTTTGATTCAAGTGGGTCACCAACGTGGTAAGTGTAACACAACTCTTTTTTTGTTACTCACTTTTTGTTAAATCTCATAAATAGTAACTCTTCCATTTCAGAGCCTGGATTTTTCCCCCTGAGGCTAATATCCATATCATGTTGAAATCAATAAACGTTTAGGGTTCTACATTGTGACATCACTAAAATACTCCTTGTACAATGTTAAAAACATTCTACATTGTGAGATTTAATTTCATTGATATCATGAAACAATTCCTTCATGTATGTATTTTCTGATGTTTGATCAGATATCTTTTATCAGAGTATCTCTTCACACATTGAACACAGCTATAAGGTTTCTCTCCTGTGTGTATTCTCTGGTGCACTGTCAGATGGCCAGATTGAATAAAACTCTTCCCACATTGACCACAGCTATAAGGTTTCTCTCCTGTGTGTATTCTCTGGTGCACTGTCAGATTGCCAGATTTATTAAAACTTTTCCCACATTGACCACAGCTATAAGATTTCTCTGCTGTGTGTATTCTCTGGTGCACTGTCAGAGATGTAGATTGAACAAAACTCTTCCCACATTGAGTACAGCTATAAGGTCTCTCTCCTGTGTGGATTCTCTGATGAATTTTAATGCCTGAGGAGGTGAATCTCTTCCCACAGTCAGAGCAGCAGTGAGATTTCTTCCCTGTGGATCTCTGCAGGTGTTTATTGAGGTGTTCTGATCTGGAGAGACTCTTCTCTGCCTCTTCAGCATCAAGAGGTTGTTGAGACTCCCCAGAGGATCCACAACTGTCCCGCCTCTCTCCTGTGTGAACAACAAAGACAGAAAGATGGTTAAAGGCCCACAACAGCAGTAATCCACTGTAAAAGTGTTGCCAACAGCGCAGCCACGATGTTGTACAACAATTGACGTCTGTAATGAATGTTAAAATTATTTGACAATTGTCTTAAAATGAGCTAGAATAGTCATATTTTGTCTTGTTTTCACATTAGTAGTAAAATCGATGATGGTAGGCTAGAAATAAGTTAAAGTTATTGAAACTCGAAGCAGTGTGCCAGACAACTCTTTGTATCCAATGTAGGCCCCTTTTTGTGTTTGCTAAAATTGCGGCACGAGGGCGATGCACATGCAATTTGATTGCAGAAACTCCTCCCTGCTAATGAGGAAACCGCTAGTTATGGATGTAGTATATCTGCCTGGAGCAAAAATGGTGAGCAAAGATTTTAGTTTTCACAATGTATTCTGAATGTGAACGGGGAAAACTCAGGGGAGTAACCTCCATTTCCAGGTTGCTTATGAGTACATTTCACACTACTTTGGATTATAATTGTAAGGCTCGTTTGAATGTCCTGCTTAATATAATGTTTGTGTCATCATCGCAAATAAACTACTTTGTACTTAAAAAAACACTTCAACCAGTAAAATGCTCTTTGGCTAGCTTTGCTACCAGTCTGTCAATGAGCGTTTGTAAAATGTACCCAAATTGGCCCATAACTTCACCTAACAATAAAATAGACCTACTGTCGGACCCATAACTTCACCTAACAATAACATAGACCTACTGTAGGACCCATAACTTCACCAAACAATAACATAGACCTACTGTAGGACCCAAAACTTCACCTAACAATAAAATAGACCTACTGTCGGACCCATAACTTCACCAAACAATAAAATCGACCTACTGTAGGACCCATAACTTTACCTAACAATAAAATAGACCTACTGTCGGACCCATAACTTCACCTAACAATAAAATAGACCTACTGTCGGTCTCATAACTTCACCTAACAATAACATAGACCTACTGTCGGACCCATAACTTCACCTAACAACAAATATAGGAAAATAGCTCTGTGTGTTGTACAATAGCCATCAAGGAACAGTTCTCTACACATTATGAGCTAAGTATCTTTGTCCAAACAGACTAACGAGACCCTACTGTAAATCAACCAGACAATAACACATTATAAACATACATTTGTTAGGGATGTTGGATTCAAAGTGGAGCACGGCATAACTTTCTTTACCAGAGTAATGAATGAAGAAGCACTTTGGTTGTTGTTGCATGTCGTGATGTTTGTCATGTGACTGTCATTCAGAAAATGATTTCCTTGATCAGCTGATGATAGTTGAACATGTGACTGTAACTAAACAGCTACAGTGTTAAGTATTATGTGTAATTATTGAAGAACCACATTAATGACAGTATCCATTTGGGTGTTGTCAATAAAGTTAAGGTGACTCTAGGTTAGAACCATTGGATTTAGTAAACTGAAATGATTTAGGATTTCTGTGCCCATGAAAACTGTTTTCCCAGCATAACATAAAGAGACACTAAATGTTACGTAGGTAGAGAGCATTTCAGAGATCTGAATACAAAAAACTGTCCTAACAGGACAATAACCTGAACCACAAGGCCAAATCTACACTGGAGGAGCTTACCAAGATGACATTGAATGTTCCTGAGTGGCCTAGTTACAGTTTGGACTTAAATCGTCTTGGAAGTCTATGGCAAGACTTGAAAATGGCTTTCCAGCAATAATCAACAACCAACTTGACGGAACATGAATGATTTTAAATAGAATAATGAATATTCACATGAAGATCAGTCGCCTATTGGATGACATCACGACTTCCCATCAAGCCAACTCCTTGAAGGCCTTACTATGACATCCCTCACTCCTTCTAGTTTGCAGATCTCTATAAAAAACACTATTTTGCTCAAAACATTTATTTGTTTCCCTTTAGTGTGTTTATACTTTACTGTATTTATATATCTCTTTTCAACAGGAAAAGTTTAAAAATCCCTGGAGGATGTCATGAACAATTCACACAGTACAAAAACATATTCAAGTGTAGAATGCCCTTTTAAAAATCACACATTAGTTCAACAACTGCAGAGTTTGTGTCCCTGTTTTATAAGATAGCACTCACTGTATTTACTGGTGTTAATCAGATCAATGCCCCTGTTTTATTAGATAGTACTCACTGTATTTACTGCTGTTAATCAGATCAATGTCCCTGTTTTATTAGATAGTACTCACTGTATTTACTGGTGTTAATCAGATCAATGTCCCTGTTTTATAAGATAGTACTCACTGTATTTACTGGTGTTAATCAGATCAATGTCCCTGTTTTATAAGATAGTACTCACTGTATTTACTGGTGTTAATCAGATCAATGTCCCTGTTTTATTAGATAGTACTCACTGTATTTACTGGTGTTAATCAGATCAATGTCCCTGTTTTATAAGATAGTACTCACTGTATTTACTGGTGTTAATCAGATCAATGTCCCTGTTTTATTAGATAGTACTCACTGTATTTACTGGTGTTAATCAGATCAATGTCCCTGTTTTAAAAGATAGTACTCACTGTATTTACTGGTGTTAATCAGAGCAATGTCCCTGTTTTATTAGATAGTACTCACTGTATTTACTGGTGTTAATCAGATCAATGTCCCTGTTTTATTAGATAGTACTCACTGTTTTTACTGGTGTTAATCAGATCAATGTCCCTGTTTTATAAGATAGTACTCACTGTATTTACTGGTGTTAATCAGTTCTCCAGTCTTCTCTTCTTCGTCCTCCTCTAATGTGACAGTAATCTCCCCCTCTTCATCCTCCACTCCAAAAACTGCATCCTCCTCCTCTTTCACTCTGAAGGTGTCTTTCTCTGTAACGTCTTTCTCTTCTTCTTTCACTGTAACAGCCTCACCCTCTACTTCTTGTTTTACTGTGGCATCCTCCTCTTCCTCTTTCACGACAACGTTCAGCCACACTCCCTCTTTCTCCGTCCAGCAGACCTCTTCTTTAGCAGGAGGAGAGTAGTTTAGTGAACTCATGGTCGGGGATAATAGCTAGTTAGCATTAGCGACTAGACTAGTGCTAACTTAACCAGCCAGCTAGTTGACTTACAACGTAAATATTAAATTTAATGGGGTAGCTAGTTGTTTCCACATAAGTATGTTTAAAGCAAAGTGGCAAATAAACCACGAAATTGTCTAAAGAGCTTGAATGTTCAGACTTTGTCGGCTAGCGAGGTGGCTGCAGTTGTTGAAGAAGCGTTCCGTCCACTAGATTATACGTCACACTAGAAACATCGCCTGAAAGACACATATCGCCATCTGCTGTCTGGAGGGAGGAAACGCAGTTGAGGAGGGAAAACTATTTTTATTCTTCATTGAATTATAATATTATAAAGCAGTTTAGGGAAACGTTTTTTTCCTCTCCATTAAATATTAATATTATATCAACACGTACAAAGAACAACAAGTGTTGTTTGATTAGTTCAGATTTTTTGTGAGAATTTAAAACAAACCCTACATCTACTCCACATCTGTATTTCTTACTCAGTCAAATAACTAGATATCAAAATAAGCACCTAGTTATTGATACCCTTGATAAAGATGAGCAAAAATTACTGTATGAAATAAATAAATTAACTTTACCCACTACTAGGATATTTTAGCCCAAAACCTGGTTACCTCTCTGCTAGGAGGCTGAAACTTGGCCATAAGTGGATCTTCCAGCAAGACACATCAACATCCACGAAGAAATGGTTAATTGGGTACAAAATCAACATTTTCAATGGCCATCTCAGTCTTCGGACTTGAACTCCATTGAAAACCTGTGGTTTGAATTGAACAGGGCAGTCCACAAGCGCAGACAAAAGAAACTGAGGACCTGTAGAGATTCTGTTTGGAGGAATGGTCTAAGATCCCACGCAATGTGTTCTCT
Source organism: Salmo trutta (assembly GCF_901001165.1). Classification (NCBI taxonomy): domain Eukaryota; kingdom Metazoa; phylum Chordata; class Actinopteri; order Salmoniformes; family Salmonidae; genus Salmo; species Salmo trutta. Next base: position 5,336,047 of record NW_021822911.1, on the reverse strand, counting down.
AATCTCATGAAACATTTCAGTGTCATTATCCTCCAAAGAGGAGGGTGCTGGAGCATTGAAAACATGCGTGGCAATAATTCAGACCCCTACCTTTTGAGAATTACATGTTACACTAAATCTCTTTCTCTGAGCAATTGTATTAGTATAAAATAATATAGGACTAGGTATAGGACTAGGTCTATACTGCTCCTACATGGTGTAACAATACATCATGTAGATGTATATAATGAACAGACTAGGTCTATACTGCTCCTACATGGTGTAACAATACATAATTTAGATGTATATAATGAACAGACTAGGTCTATACTGCTCCTACATGGTGTAACAATACATCATTTAGATGTATATAATGAACAGACTAGGTCTATACTGCTCCTACATGGTGTAACAATACATCATTTAGATGTATATAATGAACAGACTAGGTATATATTGCTCCTACATGGTGTAACAATACATCATGTAGATGTATATAATGAACAGACTAGGTCTATACTGCTCCTACATGGTGTAACAATACATCATGTAGATGTATATAATGAACAGACTAGGTCTATACTGCTCCTACATGGTGTAACAATACATCATGTAGATGTATATGATGAACAGACTAGGTCTATACTGCTCCTACATGGTGTTACAATACATAATGTAAGTGTATATAATGAACAGATTAGGTCTATACTGCTCCTATATGGTGTAACAATACATCATGTAGATGTATACTACCGTTCAAAAGTTTGGGGTCACTTAGAAATGTCCTTGTTTTTGAAAGAAAAACTTTTTTTTTTGTAAACAGTGTGCTGGCTTTCTTGTTCTTTAATAACAAAGCTTTTGTAAACAGTGTTTTTTGCATGCAGCAGTTCAACCATGAAGGCCTGATTCACGCAGTCTCTGAACAGTTGATGTTGACTGTTACTTGAACTCTATGAAGAATTTATTTGGGCTGCAATCTGAGATGCAGTTAACTCTAATGAACGTATCTTCTGCAGCAGAGGTAACTCTCGATCTTCCTTTCCTGTGGCAATCCTCATGAGAGCCACCCATACCTTGTCCCAACACAACTGATAGGCTCAAATGCATTAAGAAGGAAAGAAATTCCAAAAATGTACATTTAATTGAAATTTATTCCAGGTGACTACCTCATGAAGCTGGTTGAGAGAATGCCAAGAGTGTGCAAAGCTGTCATCAAGGCAAAGGGTGACTGCTTTAAAATATCTCAAATATAAAATATATTTTGATTTATATAACCATTTTTTGCTTACTACATGATTCCATATGTGTTATGTCATAGTTTTGATGTCTTCATTATTATTCTACAATGTAGAAAATAGTAAAAATAAAAACCCTTGAATGAGTAGGTGTGTCCAAACTTTTGACTGGTACTGTATGTAAATGTGATATTTCAGTTGTTGTTTTTGTTACAATTGAAACATTTATAAAAACCTGTTTTTGCTTTGTCATTCTGGGGTATTGTGATGTCATTATGGGCTATTGTTTACATTACATTTAAGTCATTTAGCAGACGCTCTTATCCAGAGCGACTTACAAATTGGTGCATTCACCTTAAGATATCCAGTAGAACAACCCCTTTACAATAGTGCATCTAAATCCTTTAAGCAGGGGGGGGTTAGAAGGATTACTTTATGCTATCCTAGGTATTCCTTGAAGAGGTGGGGTTTCAGGTGTCTCCGGAAGGTGGTGATTGACTCCGCCGTCCTGGCGTCGTGAGGGAGCTTGTTCCACCATTGGGGTGCCAGAGCAGCGAACAGTTTTGACTGGGCTGAGCGGGAACTGTGCTTCCTCAGAGGTAGGGGGGCCAGCAGGCCAGAGGTGGATGAACGCAGTGCCCTTGTTTGGGTGTAGGGCCTGATCAGAGCCTGAAGGTACGGAAGTGCCGTTCCCCTCACAGCTCCGTAGGCAAGCACCATGGACTTGTAGCGGATGCGAGCTTCAACTGGAAGCCAGTGGAGAGAGCGGAGGAGCGGGGTGACGTGAGAGAACTTGGGAAGGTTGAACACCAGAGAAAGAGGTCAAAGCACAGGGTAGGGCAGTGTGAGCAGGACCAGCGGTGTCGTTTGACTTAGCAAACGAGGATCGGATGTCGTCAACCTTCTTTTCAAAATGGTTGACGAAGTCATCCGCAGAGAGGGAGGAGGGGGGGGGAGGAGGATTCAAGAGGGAGGAGAAGGTGGCAAAGAGCTTCCTAGGGTTAGAGGCAGATGCTTGGAATTTAGAGTGGTAGAAAGTGGCTTTAGCAGCAGAGACAGAAGAGGAAAATGTAGAGAGGAGGGAGTGAAAGGATGCCAGGTCCGCAGGGAGGCGAGTTTTCCTCCATTTCCGCTCGGCTGCCCGGAGCCCTGTTCTGTGAGCTCCAAATGAGTCGTCGAGCCACGGAGCAGGAGGGGAGGACCGAGCCGGCCTGGAGGATAGGGGACATAGAGAGTCAAAGGATGCAGAAAGGGAGGAGAGGAGGGTTGAGGAAGCAGAATCAGGAGATAGGTTGGAGAAGGTTTGAGCAGAGGGAAGAGATGATAGGATGGAAGAGGAGAGAGTAGCGGGAGAGAGAGAGCGAAGGTTGCGACGGCGCAATACCATCCGAGTAGGGGCAGAGTGAGAAGTGTTGGATGAGAGCGAGAGGGAAAAGGATACAAGGTAGTGGTTGGAGACTTGGAGGGGAGTTGCAATGAGATTAGTGGAAGAACAGCATCTAGTAAAGATGAGGTCAAGCGTATTGCCTGCCTTGTGAGTAGGGGGGAAGGTGAGAGGGTGAGGTCAAAAGAGGAGAGGAGTGGGAAGAAGGAGGCAGAGAGGAATGAGTCAAAGGTAGACGTGGGGAGGTTAAAGTCACCCAGAACTGTGAGAGGTGAGCCATCCTCAGGAAAGGAACTTATCAAATCAAATCAAATCAAATCAAAATCAAATTTATTTATATAGCCCTTCGTACATCAGCTGAAATCTCAAAGTGCTGTACAGAAACCCAGCCTAAAACCCCAAACAGCAAGCAATGCATGTGAAAGAAGCACGGTGGCTGGGAAAAACTCCCTAGGAAAAACTCCTGAGAAAGGCCAAAAACCTAGGAAGAAACCTAGAGAGGAACCAGGCTATGAGGGGTGGCCAGTCCTCTTCTGGCTGTGCCGGGTGGATATTATAACAGAACATGGTCAAGATGTTAAAATGTTCGTAAATGACCAGCATGGTCAAATAATAATAATCATAGTAGTTGTCGAGGGTGCAACAAGCACGTCTGGTGAACAGGTCAGGGTTCCGTAGCCGCAGGCAGAACAGTTGAAACTGGAGCAGCAGCATGGCCAGGTGGACTGGGGACAGCAAGGAGTCATCATGCCAGGTAGTCCTGAAGCATGGTCCTAGGGCTCAGGTCCTCCGAGAGAAAGAAAGAAAGAGAGAAAGAGAGAATTAGAGAGAGCATATTTACATTCACACAGGACACCGGATAAGACAAGAGAAATATTCCAGATGTAACAGACTGACCCCCCCGACACATAAACTACTGCAGCATAAATACTGGAGGCTGAGACAGGAGGGATCAGAAGACACTGTGGCCCCATCCGATGATACCCCCGGACAGGGCCAAACAGGCAGGATATAACCCCACCCACTATGCCAAGGCACAGCCCCCACACCACTAGAGGGATATCTACAACCACCAACTTACCGTCCGAAGACAAGGCCGAGTATAGCCCACAAAGAACTCCGCCACGGCACAACCCAAGGGGGGGGGGGCGCCAACCCAGACAGGAAGACCACGTCAGTGGCTCAACCTACTCAAGTGACGCACCCCTCCCATGGACGGCATGGAAGAACACCAGTAAGTCAGTGACTCAGCCCCTGTAAAAGGGTTAGAGGCAGAGAATCCCAGTGGGAAGAGGGGAACCGACAAGGCAGAGACAGCAAGGGTGGTTCGTTGCTCCAGCCTTTCCGTTCACCTTCACACTCCTGGGCCAGACTATACTTAATCATAGGACCTACTGAAGAGATAAGTCTTCAGTAAAGACTTAAAGGTTGAGACTGAGTCTGCGTCTCTCACATGGGTAGGCAGACCAAATCGGAAAGATAGGTAGGAGCAAGCCCATGTAATGCTTTGTAGGTTAGCAGTAAAACCTTGAAATCAGCCCTTGCCTTAACAGGAAGCCAGTGTAGGGAGGCTAGCACTGGAGTAATATGATCAAACTTTTTGGTTCTAGTCAGGATTCTAGCAGCCGTATTTAGCACTAACTGAAGTTTGTTTAGTGCTTTATCCGGGTAGCCGGAAAGTAGAGCATTGCAGTAGTCGAGCCTAGAAGTAACAAAAGCATGGATTAATTTTTCTGCGTCATTTTTGGACAGAAAGTTTCTGATTTTTGCAATGTTACGTAGATGGAAAAAAGCTGTCCTTGAAGCAGTCTTGATATGTTCTTCAAAAGAGAGATCAGGGTCCAGAGTAACGCCGAGGTCCTTCACAGTTTTATTTGAGACGACTGTACAACCATCCAGATTAATTGTCAGATTCAACAGAAGATCTCTTTGTTTCTTGGGACCTAGGACAAGCATCTCTGTTTTGTCCGAGTTTAAAAGTAGTGTCATGTCCTGACCAGCAGAGGGCATATTGCTTAGTCTAGGTCAGGATGTGGCAGGTGGTTTGTGTTTGTTTAATGTTGGATGATTGGGACTTCCAATTGAAGGCAGGTGTGTATAGTTGCCTTTGATTGGAAGTCCTATATAGGTGTGTGTGTTTGTCTTTGGGGTTGTGGGGAATTGTTGTGAGCACTGCTGTGTTTGGTATAGCCTGCCACACCGTCACATTGTGAGTACCGTTCATTGTTTTGTTTATTGGTTTTCAGTGGATGCTCTACTCCTTTTGTTTTCAACATTAAAAACATGAGTATCCACACTTCCGCTGCGCCTTGGTCCTCTTTCACTGAAGACAATTGTGACAGAATTCCCCACCTACAAAGGACCAAGCAGCGGAAGAGGGCTGGCGAGGTAAGGGAGACCGAGAGGCACCCCCAATAATTTTTTAGGGGGGGGCACAAGGGGAGTGTTGCGGGGCAAGTATGGAGCCCCAGGCCAGCTCGCCGCACTAGCATGGAGGTGCGTGGTCACAATCGGGTACGCCCAGTACCAGCACCACGCACCAGGCTTCAAGTGCGTGAACCCAGCCTCGTCAGTCAACAGTCGTCAGTGCGGCCCGCCAGTCAACAGTCGACAGAGCTGCCCGCCAGTCAAGTCGTCAGAGCTGCCCGCCAGTCAACAGTCGTCAGAGCTGCCCGCCAGTCAACAGTCGTCAGAGCTGCCCGCCAGTCAATCATCACCAGAGCTGCCCGCCAGTCAACAGTCGTCAGAGCTGCCCGCCAGTCAACAGTCGTCAGAGCTGCCCGTCAGTCAACAGTCGCCAGAGAGGTCAGACTGCGCTGAACTGCCGGAGTGGCCAGACTGCGCTGAACTGCCGGAGTGGCCAGACTGCGCTGAACTGCCGGAGTGGCCAGACTGCCCTGAACTGCCGGAGTGGCCAGACTGCCCTGAACTGCCGGAGTGGCCAGACTGCCCTGAACTGCCGGAGTGGCCAGACTGCCCTGAACTGCCGGAGTGGCCAGACTGCCCTGAACTGCCGGAGTGGCCAGACTGCCCTGAACTGCCGGAGTGGCCAGACTGCGCTGAACTGCCGGAGTGGCCAGACTGCGCTGAACTGCCGGAGTGGCCAGACTGCGCTGAACTGCCGGAGTGGCCAGACTGCGCTGAACTGCCGGAGGGGCCAGACTGCCCTGACCTGCCGGAGTGGCCAGACTGCCCTGACCTGCCGGAGTGGCCAGACTGCCCTGACCTGCCGGAGTGGCCAGACTGCCCTGACCTGCCGGAGTGGCCAGACTGCCCTGACCTGCCGGAGTGGCCAGACTGCCCTGACCGCCCCGAGCTGCCAGACTGCCCAGACAGTCCCGAGCTGCCAGACTGTCCCGACCGCCCCGAGCTGACAGACTGCCCAGACAGTCCTGAGCTGCCAGACTGTCCCGAGCTGCCAGACTGCCCCGAATGTCCCGAGCCGCCAGACTGGCCGGACTGCCCCGACTGTCCCGAGCTGCCAGACTGCTCCGACTGTCCCGAGCTGCCAGACTGCCCCGACTGTCCCGAGCCGCCAGACTGGCCGGACTGCCCCGACTGCCTGGAACGGCCAGCACCTGAGCCACCTCCAGGATAGGTGGGTTGGGGAGGGAGGGTGTAGCACAGTGCCGTCGGTGACGGCAGCCACCCTCCCTTCCCTCCCTTTTTGTTTAGGGGGTATTGTTTGTTGGTTTTGTTGGGGTGTTGGGGATTTTCTTGTGTTTTTCTTTTTTAGGTGCATCCCGGAGTCTGCACCTTGAGAGGGGGGTACTGTCATGTCCTGACCAGCAGAGGGCATATTGCTTAGTCTAGGTCAGGATGTGGCAGGTGGTTTGTGTTTGTTTAATGTTGGATGATTGGGACTTCCAATTGAAGGCAGGTGTGTATAGTTGCCTTTGATTGGAAGTCCTATATAGGTGTGTGTGTTTGTCTTTGGGGTTGTGGGGAATTGTTGTGAGCACTGCTGTGTTTGGTATAGCCTGCCACACCGTCACATTGTGAGTACCGTTCATTGTTTTGTTTATTGGTTTTCAGTGGATGCTCTACTCCTTTTGTTTTCAACATTAAAAACATGAGTATCCACACTTCCGCTGCGCCTTGGTCCTCTTTCACTGAAGACAATTGTGACAAGTAGAACATTTGCAGCCATCCACTTCCTTATGTCTGAAACACAGGCTTCTAGCGAGGGCAATTTTGGGGCTTCACCATGTTTCATTGAAATGTACAGCTGTGTGTCGTCCGCATAGCAGTGAAATTTAACATTATGTTTTCGAATGACATCCCCAAGAGGTAAAATATATAGTGAAAACAATAGTGGTCCTAGAACGGAACCTTGAGGAACACCGAAATTTACAATTGATTTGTCAGAGGACGAACCATTCACAGAGACAAACTGATATCTTTCCGACAGATAAGATCTAAACCAGGCCAGAACTTGTCCATGTAGACCAATTTGGGTTTCCAATCTCTCCAAAAGAATGTGGTGATCGATGGTATCAAAAGCGGCACTAAGATCTAGGAGCATGAGGACAGATGCAGAGCCTCGGTCTGACGTCATTAAAAGGTCATTTACCACCTTCACAAGTGCAGTCTCAGTGCTATGATGGGGTCTAAAACCAGACTGAAGCGTTTCGTATACATTGTTTGTCTTCAGGAAGGCAGTGAGTTGCTGCGCAACAACTTTTTCTAAAATTTTTGAGAGGAATGGAAGATTCGATATAGGCCGATAGTTTTTTATAATTTCTGGGTCAAGATTCGGCTTTTTCAAGAGAGGCTTTATTACTGCCACTTTTAGTGAGCTTGGTACACATCCGGTGGATAGAGAGCCGTTTATTATGTTCAACATAGGAGGGCCAAGCACAGGAAGCAGCTCTTTCAGTAGTTTAGTTGGAATAGGGTCCAGTATGCAGCTTGAGGGTTTGGAGGCCATGATTATTTTCATCATTATGTCAAGAGATATAGTACTAAAACACTTTAGTATCTCCCTTGATCCTAGGTCCTGGCAGAGTTGTGCAGACTCAGGACAATGGAGCCCTGGAGGAATACCCAGATTTAAAGAGGAGTCCGTAATTTGCTTTCTAATGATCATGATCTTTTCCTCAAAGAAGTTCATACATTTATTACTGCTGAAGTGAAAGCCATCCTCCATTTGCGAATGCTGCTTTTTAGTTAGCTTTGCGACAGTGTCAAAAAGAAATTTCGGATTGTTCTTATTTTCCTCAATTAAGTTGGAAAAATAGGATGATCGTGCAGCAGTGAGGGCTCTTCGATACTGCACGGTACTGTCTTTCCAAGCTAGTCGGAAGACTTCCAGTTTAGTGTGGCGCCATTTCCGTTCCAATTTTCTGGAAGCTTGCTTCAGAGCTCGTGTATTTTCTGTATACCAGGGAGCTAGTTTCTTATGACAGATGTTTTTAATTTTTAGGGGTGCAACTGCATCTAGGGTATTGCGCAAGGTTAAATTGAGTTCCTCGGTTAGGTGGTTAACTGATTCTTGTCCTCTGACGTCCTTGGGTAGGCAGAGGGAGTCTGGAAGGGCATCAAGGAATCTTTGGGTTGTCTGAGAATTTATAGCACGACTTTTAATCTTCCTTGATTGGGGTCTGAGCAGATTATTTGTTGCAATTGTAAACGCAATAAAATGGTGGTCCGATAATCCAGGATTATGAGGAAAAACATTAAGATCCACAACATTTATTCCATGGGACAAAACTAGGTCCAGAGTATGACTGTGGCAGTGAGTAGGTCCAGAGACATGTTGGACAAAACCCACTGAGTCGATGATGGCTCCGAAAGCCTTTTGGAGTGGGTCTGTGGACTTTTCCATGTGAATGTTAAAGTCACCAAAAATTAGAATATTATCTGCTATGACTACAAGATCCGATAGGAATTCAGGGAACTCAGTAAGGAACACTGCATATGGCCCAGGAGGCCTGTAAACAGTAGCTATAAAAAGTGATTGAGTAGGCTGCATAGATTTCATGACTAGAAGCTCAAAAGACGAAAACGTCATTGTTTTTTTTTTTGTAAATTGAAATTTGCTATCGTAAATGTTAGCAACACCTCCGCCTTTGCCGGATGCACGGGGGGTATGGTCACTAGTGTAACCAGGGGGTGAGGCCTCATTTAGCACAGTAAATTCATCAGGCTTAAGCCATGTTTCAGTCAGGCCAATCACATCAAGATTATGATCAGTGATTAGTTCATTGACTATAACTGCCTTGGAAGTGAGGGATCTAACATTAAGTAACCCAATTTTGAGATGTGAAGTATCACAATCTCTTTCAATAATGGCAGGAATGGAGAAGGTCTTTATACTAGTAAGATTACTGAAGCGAACACCGCCATTTTTAATTTTGCCCAACCTAGATCGAGTCACAGACACGGTCTCAATGGGGAAAGCTGAGCTGACTACGCTGACTGTGCTAATGGCAGACTCCACTAAGCTGGCAGGCTGGCTAACAGCCTGCTGCCTGGCCTGCACCCTATTTCATTGTGGAGCTAGAGGAGTTAGAGCCCTGTCTATGTTCGTAGATAAGATGAGAGCACCCCTCCAGCTAGGATGGAGTCCGTCACTCCTCAGCAGGCCAGGCTTGGTCCTGTTTGTGGGTGAATCCCAGAAAGAGGGCCAGTTATCTACAAATTCTATCTTTTGGGAGGGGCAGAACACAGTTTTCATCCAGCGATTGAGTTGTGAGACTCTGCTGTAGAGCTCATCACTCCCCCTAACTGGGAGGGGGCCAGAGACAATTAATCGATGCCGACACATCTTTCTAGCTGATTTACATGCTGAAGCTATGTTGCGCTTGGTGACCTCTGACTGTTTCATCCTAACATCGTTGGTGCCGACGTGGATAACAATATCTCTATACTCTCTACACTTGCCAGTTTTAGCTTTAGCCAGCACCGTCTTTAGATTAGCCTTAACGTCGGTAGCCCTGCCCCCTGGTAAACAGTGTATGATCGCTGGATGATTAGTTTTAAGTCTAATACTGCGGGTAATGGAGTCGCCAATGACTAGGGTTTTCAATTTGTCAGAGCTAATGGTGGGAGCCGTCGGCGTCTCAGACCCCACAACGGGAGGAGCAGAGACCAGAGAAGTCTCGGCCTCCGACTCCGACTCGCTTAACGGGGAGAACCGGTTGAAAGTTTCTGTCGGCTGAATAAGCGACACCGGTTGAGCATTCCTACAGCGTTTCCCTCCAGACGCCATGAGAAAGATGTCCGGCTGCGGGGACCGTGCGAGGGGGTTTATACTAACGTTACTATCTGTATTTGCTGGTGGCACAGACGCTGTTTCATCCTTTCCTACACTGAAATGACCCTTGCCTAACGATTGCGTCTGAAGCTGGGCTTGCAGCACAGCTATCCTTGCCGTAAGGCGATCGTTCTCCTGTATATTATGAGTACAACGACTGCAATTAGAAGGCATCATGTTAATGTTACTTAGCTTCGGCTGTTTGAAGTCCTGACGAACCATGTCCAGATAAAACCTCCGGGGTAGGAAAGTTGAATGAAAAAAAAATAATAAAAGTTGAGTGAGGGAAAAAGTAAAAATATACGGTAATGAAAAAGTAAAAACCGTCAGGTGTCAAGCTCATTGATGAACTCTCCAAGGGAACCTGGAGGGCGATAAATTATAAGGATGTTAAGCTTGAAAGGGCTGGTAACTGTGACAGCATGGAATTCAAAGGAGGCGATAGACAGATGGGTCAGGGGAGAAAGAGAGAATGTCCACTTGGGAGAGATGAGGATCCCAGTGCCACCACCCCACTGACCAGAAGCTCTTGGGGTGTGCGAGAACACGTGGGCAGACGAGGAGAGAGCAGTAGGAGTAGCAGTGTTATCTGTGGTAATCCATGTTTCCGTCAGCGCCAAGAAGTCGAGGGACTGGAGGGTAGCATAGGCTGAGATGAACTCTGCCTTGTTGGCCGCAGACCGGCAGTTCCAGAGGCTGCCGGAGACCTGGAACTCCACGTGGGTCGTGCGCGCTGGGACCACCAGGTTAGAGTGGCAGCGGCCACGCGGTGTGAAGCGTTTGTATGGCCTGTGCAGAGGGGAGAGAACAGGGATAGACAGACACATAGTTGACAGGCTACAGGAGAGGCTACGCTAATGCAAAGGAGATTGGAATGACAAGTGGACTACACGTCTCGAATGTTCAGAAAGTTAGCTTACGTTGCAAAAATCTTTTGACTAAAATGATTAAAATGATACAGTACTGCTGGCTGGTGAAGTAGGCTAGCTAGCAGTGACTGCGTTGTTGACTTTGTTTGAAAGTGTAGCTGGCTAGGTAACCTCGATAGTTTCAGTGCTACACCTTATCATGATACAAAGGCAGCTATGTAGCTAGCTAACATAACACTAATCAAGACGTTCCTTTGTAATGTATTTGGTTTCTACAATGCTGCTCATCGGTAATAGTTGGCTAGGTTTGGAAATGGCGTCGCGGGGGACGAAAATAGCTGGCCAGCTAACCTCAATAATTACTCTAAACTACACAATTATCAAACTATGACAAACTATGACAAAGACAACTTATTGACTAAAATGACTAAAGTGATACAGTACTGCTGGCTGGTAAGGTAGGCTAGCTAGCAGTGGCCGCGTTGTTGACTTTGTTTGAAAGTGTAGCTGGCCAGGTAACCTCGATAGCTTCAGTGCTACACCTTACAAGGCAACTATGTAGCTAGCTAACACAAGCTAACCTGGCTAGCTAACCTCGATAATTACTCTAAACTACACAATTATCTTAGATACAAAGACAGCAAAGACAACTATGTAGCTAGCTAACACTACACTAATCAGATCGTTCCGTTGTAATGTATTAGTTTCTACAGTGCTGCTAGTCGGTAGAAGTTGGCTAGCTCGCTAGCAGTTGTTGACTAAGTAGGAGAACGGTGGCGCTGCGGACGAAGATAGCTGGCTAGCTAACCTATTGTGATGTCATTATGGGGTATTGTGTGTAGATTGAGGGTAAAATATTGATTTAATTCATTTTAGAATAACGTAGCAAAATGTGGAAAAAGTGAAGGGGTCTGAATACTTTCCGAATGCACGGTATATATAGTGGCAGTACTCAGTGACATCACTTCCTGAAACAGGAGGTACAAATATATAACATAGGTTCACAATATCAACATTCAATGTATCAAAATATATGACCAAGCTGGAAGTGTAAACGCCAGCCCAGCCACAATCCTAGAGGTTCACTGATGATCAACCTCCTCCTTCACATCTGACTCCTGATGATCAACCTCCTCCTTCACATCTGACTCCTGATGATCAACCTCCTCCTTCACATCTGACTCCTGATGATCAACCTCCTCCTTCACATCTGACTCCTGATGATCAACCTCCTCCTTCACATCTGACTCCTGATGATCAACCTCCTCCTTCACACCTGACTCCTGATGATCAACCTCCTCCTTCACATCTGACTGCTGATGATCAACCTCCTCCTTCACATCTGACTCCTGATGATCAACCTCCTCCTTCACATCTGTCTCCTGATGATCAACCTCCTCCTTCACATCTGACTCCTGATGATCAACCTGTTCCTTCACATCTGACTCCTGATGATCAACCTCCTCCTTCACATCTGACTCCTGATGATCAACCTCCTCCTTCACATCTGACTCCTGATGATCAACCTCCTCCTTCACATCTGACTCCTGACGATCAACCTCCTCCTTCACATCTGACTCCTGATGATCAACCTCCTCCTTCACATCTGACTGCTGATGATCAACCTCCTCCTTCACATTTGACTCCTGATGGTCAACCTCCTCCTTCACATCTGACTCCTGCTACACGCTCAGTGGAAAGGGGAAAGGATCAGGTGTTTCCTGTTCCTGTTTCCGGTCACAACTTGTAGACTTGTTTACGCTGCTGTGCGTTTTTGTTGCCGTTTTTACTTTGCTACCTGACGGTTTTTACTTTTTAATTACCGTATATTTTTACTTTTTCCCTCACTCAACTTTTTTTTTTATTCAACTTTCCTACCCCGGAGGTTTTATCTGGACATGGTTCGTCAGGACTTCAAACAGCCGAAGCTAAGTAACATTAACATGATGCCTTCTAATTGCAGTCGTTGTACTCATAATATACAGGAGAACGATCGCCTTACGGCAAGGATAGCTGTGCTGCAAGCCCAGCTTCAGACGCAATCGTTAGGCAAGGGTCATTTCAGTGTAGGAAAGGATGAAACAGCGTCTGTGCCACCAGCAAGTACAGATAGTAACGTTAGTATAAACCCCCTCGCACGGTCCCCGCAGCCGGACATCTTTCTCATGGCTTCTGGAGGGAAACGCTGTAGGAATGCTCAACCGGTGTCGCTTATTCAGCCGACAGAAACTTTCAACCGGTTCTCTCCATTAAGCGAGTCGGAGTCGGAGGCCGAGACTTCTCTGGTCTCTGCTCCTCCCGTTGTGGGGTCTGAGACGCCGACGGCTCCCACCATTAGCTCTGACAAATTGAAAACCCTAGTCATTGGCGACTCCATTACCCGCAGTATTAGACTTAAAACTAATCATCCAGCGATCATACACTGTTTACCAGGGGGCAGGGCTACCGACGTTAAGGGTAATCTAAAGACGGTGCTGGCTAAAGCTAAAACTGGCGAGTGTAGAGAGTATAGAGATATTGTTATCCACGTCGGCACCAACGATGTTAGGATGAAACAGTCAGAGGTCACCAAGCGCAACATAGCTTCAGCATGTAAATCAGCTAGAAAGATGTGTCGGCATCGATTAATTGTCTCTGGCCCCCTCCCAGTTAGGGGGAGTGATGAGCTCTACAGCAGAGTCTCACAACTCAATCGCTGGATGAAAACTGTTTTCTGCCCCTCCCAAAAGATAGAATTTGTAGATAACTGGCCCTCTTTCTGGGATTCACCCACAAACAGGACCAAGCCTGGCCTGCTGAGGAGTGACGGACTCCATCCTAGCTGGAGGGGTGCTCTCATCTTATCTACGAACATAGACAGGGCTCTAACTCCTCTAGCTCCACAATGAAATAGGGTGCAGGCCAGGCAACAGGCTGTTAGCCAGCCTGCCAGCTTAGTGGAGTCTGCCACTAGCACAGTTAGCGTAGTCAGCTCAGCTTTCCCCATTGAGACCGTGTCTGTGCCTCGATCTAGGTTGGGCAAAATTAAAAATGGCGGTGTTCGCTTCAGTAATCTTACTAGCATAAAGACCTCCTCCATTCCTGCCATTATTGAAAGAGATTGTGATACTTCACATCTCAAAATTGGGTTACTTAATGTTAGATCCCTCACTTCCAAGGCAGTTATAGTCAATGAACTAATCACTGATCATAATCTTGATGTGATTGGCCTGACTGAAACATGGCTTAAGCCTGATGAATTTACTGTGTTAAATGAGGCCTCACCCCCTGGTTACACTAGTGACCATACCCCCCGTGCATACCCCCCGTCTTTTGAGCTTCTAGTCATGAAATCTATGCAGCCTACTCAATCACTTTTTATAGCTACTGTTTACAGGCCTCCTGGGCCATATGCAGTGTTCCTTACTGAGTTCCCTGAATTCCTATCGGATCTTGTAGTCATAGCAGATAATATTCTAATTTTTGGTGACTTTAACATTCACATGGAAAAGTCCACAGACCCACTCCAAAAGGCTTTCGGAGCCATCATCGACTCAGTGGGTTTTGTCCAACATGTCTCTGGACCTACTCACTGCCACAGTCATACTCTGGACCTAGTTTTGTCCCATGGAATAAATGTTGTGGATCTTAATGTTTTTCCTCATAATCCTGGATTATCGGACCACCATTTTATTGCGTTTACAATTGCAACAAATAATCTGCTCAGACCCCAACCAAGGAAGATTAAAAGTCGTGCTATAAATTCTCAGACAACCCAAAGATTCCTTGATGCCCTTCCAGACTCCCTCTGCCTACCCAAGGACGTCAGAGGACAAGAATCAGTTAACCACCTAACCGAGGAACTCAATTTAACCTTGCGCAATACCCTAGATGCAGTTGCACCCCTAAAAATTAAAAACATCTGTCATAAGAAACTAGCTCCCTGGTATACAGAAAGTACACGAGCTCTGAAGCAAGCTTCCAGAAAATTGGAACGGAAATGGCGCCACACTAAACTGGAAGTCTTCCGACTAGCTTGGAAAGACAGTACCGTGCAGTATCAAAGAGCCCTCACTGCTGCACGATCATCCTATTTTTCCAACTTAATTGAGGAAAATAAGAACAATCCGAAATTTCTTTTTGACACTGTCGCAAAGCTAACTAAAAAGCAGCATTCGCAAATGGAGGATGGCTTTCACTTCAGCAGTAATAAATTTATGAACTTCTTTGAGGAAAAGATCATGATCATTAGAAAGCAAATTACGGACTCCTCTTTAAATCTGGGTATTCCTCCAGGGCTCCATTGTCCTGAGTCTGCACAACTCTGCCAGGACCTAGGATCAAGGGAGATACTAAAGTGTTTTAGTACTATATCTCTTGACATAATGATGAAAATAATCATGGCCTCCAAACCCTCAAGCTGCATACTGGACCCTATTCCAACTAAACTACTGAAAGAGCTGCTTCCTGTGCTTGGCCCTCCTATGTTGAACATAATAAACGGCTCTCTATCCACCGGATGTGTACCAAGCTCACTAAAAGTGGCAGTAATAAAGCCTCTCTTGAAAAAGCCGAATCTTGACCCAGAAATTATAAAAAACTATCGGCCTATATCGAATCTTCCATTCCTCTCAAAAATTTTAGAAAAAGTTGTTGCGCAGCAACTCACTGCCTTCCTGAAGACAAACAATGTATACGAAACGCTTCAGTCTGGTTTTAGACCCCATCATAGCACTGAGACTGCACTTGTGAAGGTGGTAAATGACCTTTTAATGACGTCAGACCGAGGCTCTGCATCTGTCCTCATGCTCCTAGATCTTAGTGCCGCTTTTGATACCATCGATCACCACATTCTTTTGGAGAGATTGGAAACCCAAATTGGTCTACATGGACAAGTTCTGGCCTGGTTTAGATCTTATCTGTCGGAAAGATATCAGTTTGTCTCTGTGAATGGTTCGTCCTCTGACAAATCAATTGTAAATTTCGGTGTTCCTCAAGGTTCCGTTCTAGGACCACTATTGTTTTCACTATATATTTTACCTCTTGGGGATGTCATTCGAAAACATAATGTTAAATTTCACTGCTATGCGGACGACACACAGCTGTACATTTCAATGAAACATGGTGAAGCCCCAAAATTGCCCTCGCTAGAAGCCTGTGTTTCAGACATAAGGAAGTGGATGGCTGCAAATTTTCTACTTTTAAACTCGGACAAAACAGAGATGCTTGTCCTAGGTCCCAAGAAACAAAGAGATCTTCTGTTGAATCTGACAATTAATCTGGATGGTTGTACAGTCGTCTCAAATAAAACTGTGAAGGACCTCGGCGTTACTCTGGACCCTGATCTCTCTTTTGAAGAACATATCAAGACTGCTTCAAGGACAGCTTTTTTCCATCTACGTAACATTGCAAAAATCAGAAACTTTCTGTCCAAAAATGACGCAGAAAAATTAATCCATGCTTTTGTTACTTCTAGGCTGGACTACTGCAATGCTCTACTTTCCGGCTACCCGGATAAAGCACTAAACAAACTTCAGTTAGTGCTAAATACGGCTGCTAGAATCCTGACTAGAACCAAAAAATTTGATCATATTACTCCAGTGCTAGCCTCCCTACACTGGCTTCCTGTTAAGGCAAGGGCTGATTTCAAGGTTTTACTGCTAACCTACAAAGCATTACATGGGCTTGCTCCTACCTATCTTTCCGATTTGGTCCTGCCGTACATACCTACACGTACGCTACGGTCACAAGACGCAGGCCTCCTAATTGTCCCTAGAATTTCTAAGCAAACGGCTGGAGGTAGGGCTTTCTCCTATAGAGCTCCATTTTTATGGAATGGTCTGCCTACCCATGTGAGAGACGCAGACTCAGTCTCAACCTTTAAGTCTTTACTGAAGACTTATCTCTTCAGTAGGTCCTATGATTAAGTATAGTCTGGCCCAGGAGTGTGAAGGTGAACGGAAAGGCTGGAGCAACGAACCGCCCTTGCTGTCTCTGCCTTGTCGGTTCCCCTCTTCCCACTGGGATTCTCTGCCTCTAACCCTTTTACAGGGGCTGAGTCACTGACTTACTGGTGTTCTTCCATGCCGTCCATGGGAGGGGTGCGTCACTTGAGTAGGTTGAGCCACTGATGTGGTCTTCCTGTCTGGGTTGGCGCCCCCCCCTTGGGTTGTGCCGTGGCGGAGATCTTTGTGGGCTATACTCGGCCTTGTCTTCGGACGGTAAGTTGGTGGTTGTAGATATCCCTCTAGTGGTGTGGGGGCTGTGCTTTGGCAAAGTGGGTGGGGTTATATCCTGCCTGTTTGGCCCTGTCCGGGGGTATCATCGGATGGGGCCACAGTGTCTTCTGATCCCTCCTGTCTCAGCCTCCAGTATTTATGCTGCAGTAGTTTATGTGTCGGGGGGGCTAGGGTCAGTCTGTTACATCTGGAGTATTCTCTTGTCTTATCCGGTGTCCTGTGTGAATGTAAATATGCTCTCTCTAATTCTCTCTTTCTCTCTTTCTTTCTTTCTCTCGGAGGACCTGAGCCCTAGGACCATGCCTCAGGACTACCTGGCATGATGACTCCTTGCTGTCCCCAGTCCACCTGGCCATGCTGCTGCTCCAGTTTCAACTGTTCTGCCTGCGGCTACGGAACCCTGACCTGTTCACCGGACGTGCTTGTTGCACCCTCGGCAATTACTATGATTATTATTATTTGACCATGCTGGTCATTTACGAACATTTTAACATCTTGACCATGTTCTGTTGTAATATCCACCCGGCACAGCCAGAAGAGGACTGGCCACCCCTCATAGCCTGGTTCCTCTCTAGGTTTCTTCCTAGGTTTTTGGCCTTTCTCAGGAGTTTTTCCTAGGGAGTTTTTCCCAGCCACCGTGCTTCTTTCACATGCATTGCTTGCTGTTTGGGGTTTTAGGCTGGGTTTCTGTACAGCACTTTGAGATTTCAGCTGATGTACGAAGGGCTATATAAATAAATTTGATTTGATTTGATTTGATGATCAACCTCCTCCTTCACATCTGACTCCTGATGATCAACCACCTCTTTAACATCAGACTCCTGATGATCAACCTCCTCCTTCACATCTGACTCCTGATGATCAACCTCCTCCTTCACATCTGACTCCTGATGATCAACCTCCTCCTTCACATCTGACTCCTGATGATCAACCACCTCTTTAACATCAGACTCCTGATGATCAACCTCCTCCTTCACATCTGACTCCTGATGATCAACCTCCTCCTTCACATCTGACTCCTGATGATCAACCACCTCTTTAACATCTGACCAGCTAGATATCTATTTATCACTGTAAAAAACAAACTCCAAATGTAGAACAGCCATGGAGGAGGGTGAAAGGATAGCACTGTCAGTGAGAGAGGAGGCTATTCTGGATAGGGCAGGTACTGTTGTGTAGTTCCTGTCCCTAGAAGTGAGGACGGAGATAATAGTAACATAATATTCAGTGTGGTGTAATTTGACTATAATGAAGTCTGTTTCTTGTGAGGTTTTCTGTCCTCAGATAAAGAGCTCTATGAAAGCCAGTCTACATATGAAGAGGTCCCAATGAAGAGCAGTGGTTCTCAGTCCTGGGGACTCAAAGAGGGGCACATTGTTGTTTTTGCCGTCACACTGCACAGCTGATTCAAATGATCAACTCATCATCAATTTTCAAGTGGTATTTATGTATTCATTTGTGATGCCATGCTTGATATGATCCTGTTATTGTCACATGCTACACATGTACATATTACATTTACATTTAAGTCATTTAGCAGACGCTCTTATCCAGAGCGACTTACAAATTGGTGCATTCACCTATAATATCCAGTAGAACAACCACTTTACAATAGTGCATCTAAATCTTTTAAAGGGGGGGGGGGTTAGAAGGATTACTTTATCCTATCCCAGGTATTCCTTAAAGAGGTGGGGTTTCAGGTGTCTCTGGAAGGTGGTGATTGACTCCGCTGTCCTGGCATCGTGAGGGAGCTTGTTCCACCATTGGGGTGCCAGAGCAGCGAACAGTTTTGACTGGGCTGAGCGGGAACTGTGCTTCCTCAGAGGTAGGGAGGCGAGCAGGCCAGAGGTGGATGAACGCAGTGCCCTTGTTTGGGTGTAGGGCCTGATCAGAGCCTGAAGGTACGGAGGTGCCGTTCCCCTCACAGCTCTGTAGGCAAGCACCATGGTCTTGTAGCGGATGCGAGCTTCAACTGGAAGCCAGTGGAGAGAGCGGAGGAGCGGGGTGACGTGAGAGAACTTGGGAAGGTTGAACACCAGACGGGCTGCGGCGTTCTGGATGAGTTGTAGGGGTTTGATGGCACAGGCAGGGAGCCCAGCCAACAGCGAGTTGCAGTAATCCAGACGGGAGATGACAAGTGCCTGGATTAGGACCTGCGCCGCTTCCTGTGTGAGGCAGGGTCGTACTCTGCGAATGTTGTAGAGCATGAACCTACAGGATCGGGTCACCGCCTTGATGTTAGTGGAGAACGACAGGGTGTTGTCCAGGATCACGCCAAGGTTCTTAGCACTCTGGGAGGAGGACACAAGGGAGTTGTCAACCGTGATGGCGAGATCATGGAACGGGCAGTCCTTCCCCGGGAGGAAGAGCAGCTCCGTCTTGCCGAGGTTCAGCTTGAGGTGGTGATCCGTCATCCACACTGATATGTCTGCCAGACATGCAGCGATGCGATTCGCCACCTGGTTGTCAGAAGGGGGAAAGGAGAAGATTAATTGTGTGTCGTCTGCATAGCAATGATAGGAGAGACCATGTGAGGATATGACAGAGCCAAGTGACTTGGTGTATAGCGAGAATAGGAGAGGGCCTAGAACAGAGCCTTGGGGGACACCAGTGGTGAGAGCACGTGGTGCGGAGACAGATTCTTGCCACGCCACCTGGTAGGAGCGACCTGTCAGGTAGGACGCAATCCAAGCGTGGGCCGCGCCGGAGATGCCCAGCTCGGAGAGGGTGGAGAGGAGGATCTGATGGTTCACAGTATCAAAGGCAGCAGATAGGTCTAGAAGGATGAGAGCAGAGGAGAGAGAGTTAGCTTTAGCAGTGCGGAGAGCCTCCGTGACACAGAGAAGAGCAGTCTCAGTTGAATGCCCAGTCTTGAAACCTGACTGATTAGGATCAAGAAGGTCGTTCTGAGAGAGATAGCAGGAGAGCTGGCCAAGGACGGCACGTTCAAGAGTTTTGGAGAGAAAAGAAAGAAGGGATACTGGTCTGCAGTTGTTGACATCGGAGGGATCGAGTGTAGGTTTTTTCAGAAGGGGTGCAACTCTCGCTCTCTTGAAGACGGAAGGGACGTAGCCAGCGGTCAAGGATGAGTTGATGAGCGAGATGAGGTAGGGGAGAAGGTCTCCGGAAATGGTCTGGAGAAGAGAGGAGGGGATAGGGTCAAGTGGGCAGGTTGTTGGGCGGCCGGCCGTCACAAGACGCGAGATTTCATCTGGAGAGAGAGGGGAGAAAGAGGTCAAAGCACAGGGTAGGGCAGTGTGAGCAGGACCAGCGGTGTCGCTTGACTTAGCAAACGAGGATCGGATGTCGTCAACCTTCTTTTCAAAATGGTTGACGAAGTCATCCGCAGTGAGGGAGGAGGGGGGGGAGGGGGAGGAGGATTCAGGAGGGAGGAGAAGGTAGCAAGAAGCTTCCTAGGGTTAGAGGCAGATGCTTGGAATTTAGAGTGGTAGAAAGTGGCTTTAGCAGCAGAGACAGAAGAGGAAAATGTAGAGAGGAGGGAGTGAAAGGATGCCAGGTCCGCAGGGAGGCGAGTTTTCCTCCATTTCCACTCGGCTGCCCGGAGCCCTGTTCTGTGAGCTCGCAGTGAGTCGTCGAGCCACGGAGCAGGAGGGGAGGACCGAGCCGGCCTGGAGGATAGTGGACAGAGAAAATCAAAGGATGCAGAGACGGAGGAGAGGAGGGTTGAGGAGGCAGAATCAGGAGATAGGTTGGAGAAGGTTTGAGCAGAGGGAAGAGATGATAGGATGGAAGAGGAGAGAGTAGCGGGAGAGAGAGAGCGAAGGTTGGGACGGCGCAATACCATCCGAGTAGGGGCAGAGTGAGAAGTGTTGGATGAGAGCGAGAGGGAAAAGGATACAAGGTAGTGGTCGGAGACTTGGAGGGGAGTTGCAATGAGATTAGTGGAAGAACAGCATCTAGTAAAGATGAGGTCAAGCGTATTGCCTGCCTTGTGAGTAGGGGGGGAAGGTGAGAGGGTGAGGTCAAAAGAGGAGAGGAGTGGAAAGAAGGAGGCAGAGAGGAATGAGTCGAAGGTAGACGTGGGGAGGTTAAAGTCACCCAGAACTGTGAGAGGTGAGCCATCCTCAGGAAAGGAACTTATCAAGGCGTCAAGCTCATTGATGAACTCTCCAAGGGAACCTGGAGGGCGATAAATGATGAGGATGTTAAGCTTGAAAGGGCTGGTAACTGTGACAGCATGGAATTCAAATGAGGAGATAGACAGATGGGTCAGGGGAGAAAGAGAGAATGTCCACTTGGGAGAGATGAGGATTCCAGTGCCACCACCCCGCTGGCTCGATGCTCTAGGGGGTATGCGAGAACACGTGGGCAGACGAGGAGAGAGCAGTAGGAGTAGCAGTGTTATCTGTGGTGATCCATGTTTCCGTCAGCGCCAGGAAGTCTAGGGACTGGAGGGTAGCATAGGCTGAGATGAACTCAGCCTTGTTGGCCGCAGACCGGCAGTTCCAGAGGCTGCCGGAGACCTGGAACTCCACGTGGGTCGTGCGCGCTGGGACCACCAGGTTAGAGTGGCAGCGGCCACGCGGTGTGGAGCGTTTGTATGGCCTGTGCAGAGGGGAGAGAACAGGGATAGACAGACACATAGTTGACAAGCTACAGAAGAGGCTACGCTAATGCAAAGGAGATTGGAATGACAAGTGGACTACACGTCTCGAATGTTCAGAAAGTTAAGCTTACGTTGCAAAAAATCTTATTGACTAAAATGACGAAAATGATACAGTACTGCTGGCTGGTGGAGTAGGCTAGCTAGCAGTGGCTGCGTTGTTGACTTTGTTTGAACGTGTAGCTGGCTAGGTGTAGCTGGCTAGGTGACCTCGATAGTTTCAGTACTACACCTTGTCACGATACAAAACGCAACTTTGTAGCTAGCTAACATAACACTAATCAAGACGTTCCTTTGTAATGTATTTAGTTTCTACAGTGTTACTCGTCGGTAATAGTTGGCTGGGTTTGGCTGGGTTTGGAAAAATGGCGTCGCGGGGGACAGCAATAGCTGGCTAGCTAACCTCGGTAATTACTAAACTACACAATTATCAAGCTATGACAAAGACAACTATGTAGCTAGCTAGCCAACACTGCACTAGTCAAATCGTTCCGTTGTAAAGTATTAGTATCTACAGCGCTGCTAGTCGGTAACGGTTGGCTAGCTGTTGGCTAGCTAGCTAGCAGTGGGTTAATGATGACTAGGTGTGTTGACTTCGTCTGGCGTCGCGGCTGGCTAGTTACTAATAATTACTCTAAACTACACAATTATCTTAGATGCAAAGACAGCAAAGACAACTATGTAGCTGGCTCACTAACACTACACTAATCAAGTCGTTCCGTTGTAAAGTATTAGTGTCTACAGCGCTGCTAGTCGGTAACGGTTGGCTAGCTAGCTAGCAGTGGGTTAATGAAGACTAGGTGTGTTGACTAAGTCTGGCGTCGCATCGCGGCTGGCTAGTTACTAATAATTACTCTAAACTACACAATTATCTTAGATGCAAAGACAGCAAAGACAACTATGTAGCTGGCTAACACTACACTAGTCAAGTCGTTCCGTTGTAATGTAATAGATTCTACAGTGCTGCTAGTCGGTGGAAGTTGGCTGGTTGGCTAGCTAGCAGTGTTGACTAGCTAGCTAGCAGTGATGACTACGTTAGGAGGACGAAGATAGCTAACTTCGAAAATTACTCTAAGCTACACGATTATCTTTGATACAAAGACGGCTATGTAGCTAGCTAAGAAAAAATTGCTCAGATCAAACAAATCAAACCGTTGTAATGTAGTGAAGTGTAATATTACCTGTGGAGTGAAGCGTAGTGCGACATATGTGTGCCCATGCATCTATCAATCCAATGTTATCATGATTTGTTATCAGGGATATTATACTTTAGTAATCCACAATGACCTGGTGATGTAACAGTCTAATAATTACATTGTCTTCCATATTCCTACAGAGACCCTGTAACGGGAGATTCCTTCAAAACGATTGCCTACAGTTACCTTGTAGGGCACTGCAAAGTTGGGTGACCAGGGTCATCTGGGACTGCCTCCTGGAGGAATTCAGGTGTGTGAAGGCTACCTGTGTCCTGTGTAACTTCATGAGGATGGACACGAGGACCCTAGACTACACTATGCACAACCAAATGCTCTTTGAAGAGCCATTCACATTGCAATAAGAGTATTCTTCCATTTACTTAGCTATGTGAACTGCAGTTATTCAATTCCCAGTTTCTTTCCTTTGATTTCTACTTCTCAGGTGAGGGTGCTGTGTAGGTAAGGGTGTGATGTCTGTGCAAAAACAAAACAGGCTATTTTAAATCACCCATATTGAAAAAATGTAGAACAATTAGACACCCTATAACCCACACCTACACACTCATGTATCAATCTGATTGATGGATTGTGTTGTGCAGTAAACAGGTTCAGGTGTATAACTGTGGCTCCTTCCACCTTCAAAGAATAGGCAAGAGGGCCAACAATGGAGAATAGTAAGACACTTCATTATTTCTATAACTACACTATATTGTTTGTCCTTGTGGGTCCGTTCATGTTTTTCAGCATAAAGTACTCTGCAGCCACTTAGTGTGGTGTGGACACCAGGTGAGGCCACACACAGATTCCTGTTGAACACTGTAGCTTTAACTACCTTATTTTTCTCAATAACAGTCTCTCTCCTTCACTTCATCCCTCTCTCCTCTTCTCCCTAAATCCTCTAGGTTATATCAGCTGTGTCGGTGAACCCCTCCTGCATCTGAACTGGCTACATAGAGGGCACAGCATGATCAGAGGTGAGAGGTCACTTGGTCAGGTCAACAGGAAGTATTATTAAAGAGATGCTTTACATTGAAATACAGATAGAGATGCAGTAGTCCCAGAGTTAATGATCCCAGGTCAGTTTATATTACACAGGAAGTATTATTAGTATTTCTGTCCGCCATCTTTGATCCAGTTCAGTTCTGTGTAGGGGTACCCCTCTCTCCTAGTATTTCTGTCCTCCATCTTTGATCCAGTTCAGTTCTGTGTAGGGGTACCCCTCTCTCCTAGTATTTCTGTCCACCATCTTTGATCCAGATCAGTTCTGTGTAGGGGTACCCCTCTCTCCTAGTATTTCTGTCCTCCATCTTTGCTCCAGTTCAGTTCTGTGTAGGGGTACCCCTCTCTCCTAGTATTTCTGTCCGCCATCTTTGATCCAGTTCAGTTCTGTGTAGGGGTACCCCTCTCTCCTAGTATTTCTGTCCACCATCTTTGATCCAGATCAGTTCTGTGTAGGGGTACCCCTCTCTCCTAGTATTTCTGTCCTCCATCTTTGCTCCAGTTCAGTTCTGTGTAGGGGTACCCCTCTCTCCTAGTATTTCTGTCCGCCATCTTTGATCCAGTTCAGTTCTGTGTAGGGGTACCCCTCTCTCCTAGTATTTCTGTCCTCCATCTTTGATCCAGTTCAGTTCTGTGTTGGGGTACCCCTCTCTCCTAGTATTTCTGTCCTGCATCTTTGATCCAGTTCAGTTCTGTGTAGGCGTACCCCTCTCTCCTAGTATTTCTGTCCTCCATCTTTGATCCAGATCAGTTCTGTGTAGGGGTACCCCTCTCTCCTAGTGTTTCTGTCCGCCATCTTTGCTGAAGAAAGTCTAACAGTCACTAGTGCAGCAGCAGCCTCCCCTGGTCCTAGTGCCGGCCTGATAGGAAGTTTAAGATGCGATGGAACGGTTGATGAAAAAAAATAAATCACAGAAAAAATATATTGACTGATATTGATTTATTTAGGGGGGGGCTAATGAATATTTTAGGACCAGCGTTGTCCCTTATTCCTACCCTTTAACTTTTTGTCTGACAATAAAATAAACATTTTACTCAACTGCGTTACCCACTCCAGTCAGCAGATGGCGGTATGGGAATTTAAGGCGATGCTGTTGTTGTGACGTATAATGTAGTGGACGGAACTCTTCTTTCAACAGTAGCAACAGTTATTCAGCCTCCTCGGTAGCTTGCTAGACAAAGTAGCCGAACCAATAAAGCTCTTTAGACGCTTTAGTGTATATTAGCCTCTGTGTTTTAAACCCACTTCTGTCGTCTAGTTAGTTATCCGATTTAATTTCATATTTACGGTGTTGTTGTTATTAATCAGCTAGCGGGCTGGTTAAGTTAGCATTAGCCTAGCTAGCTAACATCTCCGACCATGCGGTTACTGAGCTACTCTCCTCCTGTTAAAGAAGATGAGGATGTTACAGTAAAACAAGAAGTAGAGGGTGAGGCCGTTACTGTGAAAGAAGAAAAAGACGCGTTCAGAGTGAAAGAAGATGAGGATATCACAGTAAAAGGAGAGGCGGAAGAGCAAGAGGAGGATGCTGTTTATGGAGTGAAAGAGGATGAGGAGGAGGAGGGGGAGATGACTGTTACATTGATAAAGGAGGAGGAAGAAGAGGAGGAAACTGGATATCTGGTCCCGGTTTCCCAAACGCATCTTAAGGAATCCAATGGTTCTAACGGTGAACTTAGCCATAAGATGGTTTTGAGAAACCGTTCCCTGATTAACACTAGTAAGTACTGTCTTAAATACAGAGGCACAAACTATGCAGTTGTTGAACTGATGTGTGGTGTTAAAGCGGAAATATGCAATAGCTACATCCATATTTAGACTTTTTAAATTATTTATTTATAGCCATTGACTCTTGAAGAATATAACACATGCCTCATGAGCTTAGTTCAACTGCAGTACCCCATCAGAAACCTAAATAAGCTTTTTTTACTCCTAATGTTTAGAAACAATGTAAATCAACACTGTATAGCCTCAACATGGTTAAAACTATAATGTTGATATCATGGATGGTCAGTCCTTGTATCCGTAGGTCTGTCTATGAATTTGAAAGTAGTTACATTTCTCCAACCCCCTAATCATCTTATTACCAAATCAGTGTTTGAACTGCAGATTTGGTTGATTGATTGCTGTGTGGGTTTTTTAAACAGCAACAAAATGGCTGCCTAGTGACTTGGTTTGGTAAACAGCTGAGGGACGGGGGATGGAGAAATGTAATCACTCTCAAATTCATAGAGAAAGCTATTGTAGCAACCGTAACCCAACACCTAGCGACCTCGTCAAGAAGTTCAGACATCTTGGCGTAACAGTTATAAAGTGTTGGCTTGACAGTCACTGGACCCAGGTTTGAGTTCAGCTCAGGACTACCCCCTGAATTCACTACACTATGAATACAAAGACTGGCCATCCATGAGGTCGAAATTATCGTTTTAACCAGATTGAGGCTATATAGTATATTCTATAATTGCCAGTGAAGATTTCCTGTGGAGGCAAATTATTAGAGCTGTTGATAAGTCATTTGTATAATATTCAACCAATTGTTTTTCATGTCATTACATTAAAGGCAAGACATACCTAGATTCAATTACATTCATGAATTGGTTTGAAACCTTTGTTTTAAAACCTTCTCAAAGTTGGTCCCTTGACGGATTTGTAGAAAACAGTTTGTCATAAAACACTTTATTTATTTATTTAAATGTAACTTTTATTTAACTAGGCAAGTCAGTTAAGAACAAATTCTTATTTACAATGACTGCCTACCCCGGACGACGCTGGGCTAATGGTGCGCCACCCAATGGGACTCCAAATCACGGCCGGTTGTGATACAGCTTAGATTTGAACCAGGGTGTCTAGTGAGGCCTCAAGCACTGAGATGCAGTGCCTTAGACCGCTGTGCCACTCTGGAGCCCCAAAATCATGTTCTAGTGCAACTAAAATAAATCTTGGGCAACCAACCATCTGTTCTTTCTACCAATCGGCCCAGGTGTTTTAATAAAATCAACTATATGTACGTAACTTGTCTGATGCTTTAAGCATGCTGTTTGATTAAATAATTAAGACACACAAGTTACTTGAGTCATCAATATAACCTGACCAGAAGAAGAAATACTCTAACCGACTGCCGGTACGCTCCTGAAGTTTTCAGTAATTGACTACACCAGCGGTCGTCAAACTTTTTCCATTTGGTGACAATGTATCTTACCATTTCTACCGATCTGTGTGCCAGTTATGATTTTCATATGCACATTTTTGTGGAAGAGGTTCATTTAATTTATAATATAGTATCTCAAAATTATTGTCTGTGATTAACCTACATTCTATCTAAATGAAAATTATACAAATCTACAAGTAACTTTTATTGCCAACTATATAAAAATAGCCTACATAAAGCCAACAAATATAAACATTGCAGCCTGCAGGTAGAAAATATCCTGATAAAAATAAATATCCTAGAAATCACATTGGCTGCACATGGCCTGTCTACAACAAACTGGAAACATTGTATCAACTATCAACTGGGTCCTCTGAAACTTGTGATAGCAAGCTTGCAACATTGTATAAAATATTCTGGGTTTCCCGCGAAGGATAAGAAGTAATCAGGTATTTTATGACATTTCCACTGGATAAGAGCATTACATTTTTCCCTTTCATGCCGAGTGGAAATATTTTATGAAAATACTTTGAGGAACTATTGTCGTTTACTTGCTGTTTGAGGTGAAGAAAAATTTGCTTTGAGAAGCTCCACAACTCATTAGTGGTGGTGCATTAAGACAATCAGAAATACTATCAGACATCCCCAAATGGGCACATTTATAGACCTACATTTACACACAGGCAAGGTAGACTAGTCCTACTTCTATATGTGTAACCAGGTAGACTAGTCCTACTTCTATATGTGTAACCAGGTAGACAAGTCCTACTTCTATATGGGTAACCAGGTAGACTAGTCCTACTTCTATATGGGTAACCAGGTAGACTAGTCCTACTTCTATATGGGTAACCAGGTAGACTAGTCCTACTTCTATATGTGTAACCAGGTAGACTAGTTCTACTTCTATATGTGTAACCAGGTAGACTAGTCCTACTTCTATATGTGTAACCAGGTAGACTAGTCCTACTTCTATATGTGTAACCAGGTAGACTAGTCCTACATCTATATGTGTAACCAGGTAGACTAGTCCTACTTCTATATGTGTAATCAGGTAGACTAGTCCTACTTCTATATGTGTAACCAGGTAGACTAGTCCTACTTCTATATGTGTAACCAGGTAGACTAGTCCTACCTCTATATGTGTAATCAGGTAGACTAGTCCTACTTCTATATGTGTAACCAGGTAGACTAGTCCTACTTCTATATGTGTAACCAGGTAGACTAGTCCTACCTCTATATGTGTAATTAGGTAGACTAGTCCTACTTCTATATGTGTAACCAGGTAGACTAGTCCTACTTCTATATGTGTAACCAGGTAGACTAGTCCTACTTCTATATGGGTAACCAGGTAGACTAGTCCTACTTCTATATGGGTAACCAGGTAGACTAGTCCTACTTCTATATGTGTAACCAGGTAGACTAGTCCTACTTCTATATGTGTAACCAGGTAGACTAGTCCTACTTCTATATGTGTAACCAGGTAGACTAGTCCTACTTCTATATGTGTAACCAGGTAGACTAGTCCTACTTCTATATGTGTAACCAGGTAGACTAGTCCTACTTCTATATGGGTAACCAGGTAGACTAGTCCTACTTCTATATGTGTAACCAGGTAGACTAGTCCTACTTCTATATGGGTAACCAGGTAGACTAGTCCTACTTCTATATGGGTAACCAGGTAGACTAGTCCTACTTCTATATGGGTAACCAGGTAGACTAGTCCTATTTCTATATGGGTAACCAGGTAGACTAGTCCTACTTCTATATGTGTAACCAGGTAGACTAGTTCTACTTCTATATGTGTAACCAGGTAGACTAGTCCTACTTCTATATGTGTAACCAGGTAGACTAGTCCTACTTCTATATGGGTAACCAGGTAGACTAGTCCTACTTCTATATGGGTAACCAGGTAGACTAGTCCTACTTCTATATGTGTAACCAGGTAGACTAGTCCTACTTCTATATGTGTAACCAGGTAGACTAGTCCTACTTCTATATGTGTAATCAGGTAGACTAGTCCTACTTCTATATGTGTAACCAGGTAGACTAGTCCTACTTCTATATGGGTAACCAGGTAGACTAGTCCTACTTCTATATGTGTAACCAGGTAGACTAGTCCTACTCCTATATGTGTAACCAGGTAGACTAGTCCTACTTCTATATGGGTAACCAGGTAGACTAGTCCTACTTCTATATGGGTAACCAGGTAGACTAGTCCTACTTCTATATGTGTAACCAGGTAGACTAGTCCTACTTCTATATGTGTAATCAGGTAGACTAGTCCTACTTCTATATGGGTAACCAGGTAGACTAGTCCTACTTCTATATGTGTAACCAGGTAGACTAGTCCTACTTCTATATGTGTAACCAGGTAGACTAGTCCTACTTCTATATGTGTAACCAGGTAGACTAGTCCTACTTCTATATGAGTAACCAGGTAGACTAGTCCTACTTCTATATGTGTAACCAGGTAGACTAGTCCTACTTCTATATGTGTAACCAGGTAGACTAGTCCTACTTCTATATGTGTAACCAGGTAGACTAGTCCTACTTCTATATGTGTAACCAGGTAGACTAGTCCTACTTCTATATGTGTAACCAGGTAGACTAGTCCTACTTCTATATGTGTAACCAGGTAGACTAGTCCTACTTCTATATGTGTAACCAGGTAGACTAGTCCTACTTCTATATGGGTAACCAGGTAGACTAGTCCTACTTCTATATGTGGTACCAGGTAGACTAGTCCTACTTCTATATGTGTAACCAGTTAAGTTATGGGTCCTACAGTAGGTCTGTTGTAAGGTGAAGTTATGGGTCCTACAGTAGGTCTGTGTTATTGTGAGGTGAAGTTAGGGGTCCTACAGTAGGTCTATGTTGTTGTTAGGTGAAGTTATGGGTCCTACAGTAGGTCTATGTTATTGTGAGGTGAAGTTATGGGTCCTACAGTAGGTCTATGTTGTTGTTAGGTGAAGTTATGGGTCCTACAGTAGGTCTATGTTGTTGTTAGGTGAAGTTATGGGTCCTACAGTAGGTCTATGTTGTTGTGAGGTGAAGTTATGGGTCCTACAGTAGGTCTGTGTTGTTGTGAGGTGAAGTTAGGGGTCCTACAGTAGGTCTATGTTATTGTGAGGTGAAGTTAGGGGTCCTACAGTAGGTCTATGTTGTTGTGAGGTGAAGTTATGGGTCCTACAGTAGGTCTGTGTTGTTGTGAGGTGAAGTTAGGGGTCCTACAGTAGGTCTATGTTGTTGTGAGGTGAAGTTAGGGGTCCTACAGTAGGTCTATGTTATTGTTAGGTGAAGTTTTGTGCCAATTTGGCAAACACTTAGTGTACAAACCCTCATTGTCAGGCTGATGGAAAAGCTAGCCAAACATTTTTTTACTGGTTGAAGTGTTTTTTTAAAAGTATAAAGCAGTTGATTTGCGATGATGACACAAACATTATATTAAGCAGGACATTCAAACGAGCCTTCCAATTATAATCCAAAGTAGTGTGAAATGAACTCATAAGAAACCTGGAAATGGAGGTTACTCCCCTGAGTTTACCCCCATTCACATTCAGAATACATTGTGAAAAACTAAAATCTTTGCTCACCATTTTTGCTCCAGGCAGATATACTACATCCATAACTAGTGGTTTCCTCATTACCAGATATACTACATCCATAACTAGTGGTTTCCTCATTAGCAGATATACTACATCCATAACTAGTGGTTTCCTCATTAGCAGATATACTACATCCATAACTAGTGGTTTCCTCATTACCAGATATACTACATCCATAATTAGTGGTTTCCTCATTACCAGATATACTACATCCATAACTAGTGGTTTCCTCATTACCAGATATACTACATCCATAACTAGTGGTTTCCTCATTAGCAGATATACTACATCCATAACTAGTGGTTTCCTCATTACCATATATACTACATCCATAACTAGTGGTTTTCTCATTAGCAGATATACTACATCCATAACTAGTGGTTTCCTCATTAGCAGATATACTACATCCATAACTAGTGGTTTCCTCATTAGCAGATATACTACATCCATAACTAGTGGTTTCCTCATTACCAGATATACTACATCCATAACTAGTGGTTTCCTCATTACCAGATATACTACATCCATAACTAGGGGTTTCCTCATTACCAGATATACTACATCCATAACTAGTGGTTTCCTCATTACCAGATATACTACATCCATAACTAGTGGTTTCCTCATTACCAGATATACTACATCCATAACTAGTGGTTTCCTCATTACCAGATATACTACATCCATAACTAGTGGTTTCCTCATTACCAGATATACTACATCCTTAACTAGTGGTTTCCTCATTAGCAGGGAGGTGTTTCTGCAATCAAATTGCATGCGCATTGCCCTCGTGCCGCAATTTTATTAAACACAGAAAGGGGCCTATATTGGAGACCAAAAGTCGTCTGGCACACTGCTTAGAGTTTCAACAACATGAATAACTTATTTCTAGTTACTACTAATGTGAAAACAAGACAAAATATGATTGTTGCTAAGTTGACTGTCGTAATGGTCAAATAATTTAACAGACGTCAATCGTTGTACAACTTCATGGGTATGATCTGACAAATACATTTGATTTGATTTGGTCATCCTTTTTACCTAAAATAAACAATGGATTTCTGCTGTTGTGGGCCTTTAACCGTCTGTCTGACTTTGTTGTTCACACAGGAGAGAGACGTGACTATCGTGGACCCTCTGGAGAGCCTCAACAACCTCATGATGCTGACGAGGCAGAGAAGAGTCTCTCCAGATCAGAACACCTGAAGAAACACCAGCAGAGACCCACAGGGAAGAGAACTCACTGCTGCTCTGACTGTGGGAAGAGATTCACCTCCTCATCAGGCATTAAAATTCATCAGAGAACACACACAGGAGAGAAACCCTATAGCTGTGATCAATGTGGGAAGAGTTTTGGTAAATCTAGCAATCTGACATCACACCAGAGAACACACACAGGAGAGAAACCATATAGCTGTGATCAGTGTGGGAAGAGTTTTACTGAGTCTGGGGGTCTGACTAAACACCAGAGAAGACACACAGGAGAGAAACCTTATAGCTGTGATCAATGTGGGAAGAGTTTTGGTCAATCTAGCAATCTGACAGTGCACCAGAGAACACACACAGGAGAGAAACCATATAGCTGTGATCAATGTGGGAAGAGTTTTGGTAAATCTTGCAATCTGACATCACACCAGAGAACACACACAGGAGAGAAACCATACAGCTGTGATCAGTGTGGGAAGAGTTTTACTGAGTCTGGGGGTCTGATATTACACCAGAGAAGACACACAGGAGAGAAACCTTATAGCTGTGATCAATGTGGGAAGAGTTTTGGTCAATCTAGCAATCTGACAGTGCACCAGAGAATACACACAGGAGAGAAATCCTATAGCTGTGATCAATGTGGGAAGAGTTTTGGTAGATCTGGCCAGCTGACAGTGCACCAGAGAATAGACACAGGAGAGAAGCCTTATAGCTGTGATCAATGTGGGAAGAGTTTTGGTCAATCTGGCCATCTGACTCAACACCAGAGAACACACACAGGAGAGAAACCTCATAGCTGTGACCAGAGATAATCTGATAAAAGATCTCTGATCAAATATCAGAAAATACATACATGAAGGAGTTGTTTCATGATATCAATGAATTAATGTCACAATGTAGAATGTTTTAACATTGTAGAAGGAGTATTTTAATAATGTCACAATGTAGAACCCTAAACGTTTGTCCCCTGTTCTATTGATTTCAACATTATATGGATATTAGCCTCAGGGGGAAATCCAGGCTCTGAAATGGAAGAGTTACTATTTATGAGATTTAACAAAAAGTGACTAACAAAAAAAGAGTTGTGTTACACATACCACATTGGTGACCCACTTGAATCACAATGCAACACTTCAAAATGTAGCTAGCTGTTTTTTACAAATTGTCCTCTAACCAGTGATGTACACATTATTCCCAGATTCCGTGTGGTTTTTGAGCTGTTAGTTTTAACAGGACGTGCAACCTCCTCTCCCTCCTCTCACGCAATTGATCTCATCGTGATATCGATGAGTTATGAAAAATAAGTGTTGTGTTCCTTTGTTCAGTGACCCCGACATTTCAATGCATCATTCCAAAATGTAGCTGACTGTCTTCTGCAGGTTGTCCTCTAATCAGTGAGGTAAAATATGTCTCCCATTTCCATGTGTTTTTTTTAGTTGTGTTAGTTTCAACAGCACGTACAACCTGATTTCCCCCCTAATGGATATCAGTGATTTATTGCTACTTGTCAAAACAACAGTGTTTTTGGTGCTTGTACAGTTTATAAGGTGCTTGTTTAAAAAAATACAAGTAATATGATTATTGTGGCAGATGTTTGTGTATATTGCACATTTTATTTTTAGGTTTTCAATATATCACAAACTGTTTCTGCGTATTGGTTATTGATTTGGACACTTTAAAACTGTGTTTTGACATTGGGCTATTTCATATTTACATTTCATGTAACATTTAGTAATGATATTTATTTATGCAACCAACTGACAATTTTTTGGTACAATTATATTGACATTGCTGCCCTGCTTTTAGAATATCTGGGTTCATTCTCAGATGTGCCAACCCAAATGTACTAGAGCATGACATTGGGGACTGGGCCCCGATCCAACAACATACCTATCTAGTGAACACTGAAAAGAGAGAGAAGCTCTGCAGTGAGGTGGAAAGTTACTACAGATATTGCAGGAGTTTCCTCTTGAAATCAGACATCTCCGTGGTAAGGACAACTTGGTTGCTGATTGTCTCTGGGGTTGGCAGTCAAAAGGTTTTGTGTTGTTCGTTTAGCCAAAGCGTTACCATGGATCACATATTATTTTGGCACGTTTTTCCGTGTTGGAGATGAGTTTTATCTCTTATTCTTTTCTGTATTTTTTTGAAACTGCACTGTTTGTTAGGGGCTCGTAAGTCAGCATTTCACTGTTAGGTCTGTTGTATTCGGCGCAGTACAATTTGATTTGAGTTTTGTTATACGGCATGTTTTTCCGTATTTGAGATGATTTTTGTTTGGGCTCGTTCCAAGGGGACGAGAGTTCTAGAAGCTAGTGAGTTTTAGGAAGACGAGTGTTCTAGAAGCTAGTGAGTTTTAGGAAGACGAGTGTTCTAGAAGCTTGTGAGTTTTAGGAAGACGAGAGTTCTAGAAGCTAGTGAGTTTTAGGAAGACGAGTGTTCTAGAAGCTAGTGAGTTTTAGGAAGACGAGTGTTCTAGAAGCTAGTGAGTTTTAGGATTCTATAGACAGAAAAAGGAGAAAAAAATAGTACGATTGTATATTATTATTTAGAAATATGTGTTTTTTCTTGTTTTTAATTGTTGAAAACCAGTAGACACCATATTTATATTGGTGAAGGGGAAGCATTGTAGTTGATTATAATGTGAAATGGAAGTTGTTTTCTGTTGGTGGTGAGCAAACTTCTAAAGTGTTATTCTTTGGGGGAAGGTGTTACAGGCTTTGGTTTTTCCATTTATGTTTTGAGGTTGGACATTAGCACGTGGGAAAGGGGGATACCAAGTCAGTTGTACAACTGAATGCATTCAACTGAAATGTGTCTTGGGTGCACTGATTGGTGTCACCTCGTTAGTCAGTATGTGTTACACCTGTGCTGGCTTGTCCATCTCGTTAGTGGGAAGGTGTTTCACCTGAGCTGGTCCAGGTTCTATTTAAGAGTGTCTGGCCCAGTGCTCCAGTTGTCTTGATAGATGTGGAGAGTCAACACCTTTAGTTGCTCCACCTTTTTGGTTTGCTTCCTGTCTTTAAGTTTGGTGTGGGTTTTTCTTTTGTTTGCCTCTTCTTGGGAAGATTTAGTGGGTCTCATGGTGGGTGTCTTTTAGCTCCCAGTTGTTGTTACTAGTCAACTTTCAGTGGACACTGAGAGCAAAACTGCAACATTATGTTATAATACTTTTATTGCATCAAATGGTTGTTTTATGCAACAGAATAGAGGGTTCTTATAACTATTGTGTCTGTGTGTTCTACAGAGGATGGGCCTCTGGGAGAAAACACTGACAGGAGATTTACAATGTCTTTTGGGTGATAAAACCTAAAGAGACCACATTCCAGAGCATAAGTTAATGTTTCTGTTCTATATGGTACCAGGGAGAGATGACCTCAGGGCCAGACCCTGGTCTCTACACAAAGAGTACTGTTTTTACAGCAGATACTGTCTGCTGAGAATTATAAGTATCTTTCATACAAATCTTAACCTTGTGACCCGTTCTATACATCTGTTGTTGGTCATGTAGGTTGAAAGGGGTATAAAATACCTTTGTACTTTTGTCCCCTGGGTCCACCACCCATCATTATCGTGGAGCACTCAATTGATTCACTTTATATGTGTACGTTGTATTGACCTGCTCCCTAATTAATAAGTGAATAAAGATTTAGTTTAAGAATAACTCTGACTTGTGATAAGTTTGTCTCTCCTCAATTGATATTAAAGAAAATAACAACCACATTTGGGGATGTGAATCTTCACTTGGTGACCGCTCCTGGTGACCTGGGTAAATGATGCACGAGGGATCCCTCAAACTTGGGATCTCAGGGAGACCACACTGCGGGAACGGAGCAAATGGACCCACCTTTGTTCTGAGAGGCAGCCAGCCGAGTGGATACCACATCTCAAATGTAGTTTTAAAAAAGAAAGAGGTGAGCGAAACACGCAAAGTGGAGTTTTTAGAAAAGAGTGTGTATTCCTGTGTGGAGGTGTAAACAGGGCCCAGTCAGTAGGCTCTGAGGCTGTCAGCTATCTATGAACTGGATGAAAACTAGAATCTGTGTTTACTAGTTAAGACCATTTATGGTATAGTATAAGATAGTACGGTGCACCTGTAATTGTTTTAAACCTGTACCCCATTTTAGAAGTATTGAAAGATGTAAATGTATGAGTTGCATTTTCCTAGGAACCATGACATAGAAATGTGAAAATATTCCTGCAGGTTAAAATATTGTTGAAAAACAAGTAATTGATTAGGTATGTTTGGGAATAGCATTGTGTGACTGTGATATGAGAGTTGTGTGACTGTTATATGAGAGTTGTGTGACTGTGGAAATGAGTCTTAAACCTGTTAGGGCTACCCCCCCACTTCTCTTAATTTCCGCCTGAAGACATACCCAAATCTAACTGTCTGTAGCTCAGGCCCAGTAGCAAGGATATGCATTTTCTTGGTTTCATTTGAAAGGAAACACTCTGAAGTTTGTGGAAATGTGAATTGAATGTAGGAGAATATAACACAGATCTGGTAGAAGAAAATACAAGGAAACAAACATACGTTTTCTGGTTTCTATTGTTGTTGCACCAACTTTCAACTGAAAAGGAACAGCCAAACATTCAGATAGGATGCTGGGGATAATTTCTATGCAGAATGTAAGAGGGCAACAGTATCTGAGAAAAGTTTTAGAAACATATCTTCAGGAATGAGCGAGCTACATGACATTGAGCATGAAGTCACCCAGGTGTCCCACACAAATGTACCCAAATGTACCCAAGTGGCCAAATTGGTACAGTGATACATTTTGATGTAAAAAACTATATACAAAATACAAAAATTATATTCTAACACACCCCTCAAAAAAAGTACAAAAAAAAGTACAAATATAAAATTTTGAAAATATTTTAATAACAAGGGTAACTATTTACACACATTCAATGTACAATGTTGTGAGGACCCTCAGTCCTCTACACAAAATTGTGCTGCTTGTGCCATGGCCCATAGCAGTCTCTTTCTGCTGTAAAGCAGAGGGTTACTGAACAGGTGGTGCAGGTGATGGGGCATTTCCTGTGACAAAGGGCACAGCGTTGCCTCCCCACTGTGCCCTTTTTGCCCTGAGGCACATTCATGCCTGCAGAGATGAATTTAGGCAGGTGAACACCACTGGTTGAAGGACCAGAAGAGGTAGAGGGGACAGAAGGTGCTGCAGTGGACTTGCTGTAGCTAGCAAGCTCCTGGATGAGCAGCTCTCGGAAGGCTAGCTGTGAGATGGGGGGCTTTCCACAGCTCTTGGCCATTTCCTTCTGTATGATGAATGAATTCACAACAGCAATGTCAATGAAATGATAAAAAAAAGTATTGTACCGTTTCATGGTCTTGTGGAGCACATTATAGTAGCCTATCAGCGCATCTGACAGGTCTACACCCCCCATGCTCTTGTTATAGTCCTTGATAGCTGCAGGAATGGGGACATTTTGGCTGTCCATGCTCCAGTAGCGCCCTTCACACGCCTGACAACGTGATCTCCACTGAAGGACTTGTGGATACTGGAGCACATGACCACCTCTCTGGTATCCATCCACTTCACAAAGAGCAGGCCATCTTGGCGAAGCCATCGCATGGTACCCCGCTCAGTCCGCTTAGGCATGTCGTTCTCCTTGGTCTTTGGAAAGCCCACTCTGTTGGGCCGAATGGTGCCACAAGCCCACACCTCCAGCTTCCTCAGGTCTGTGAACAGGGTAGGGCTTGTGTAGAAATTGTCCACAAACAGTTTGTAGCCCTTCCCCAGCAGTTGAAAATCCAATAATGCCATGACAGAATCATAGCTGAGTCCCTTACCGGTCGCAAAACTGCTCTTCCCCTCATAAACAAAAAAATTGCACGTGTATGCACACGCAGAATCAGCCAAAACAAACAGTTTGTAACCCCACTTGGTCGGCTTGTTACGCATGTACTGTTTTAGGCTGATTCTGGCCTTTGAGGCTACCATCCTCTCGTCGATGGAAAGGTTCTGGGCGGGCTGAAAATAGGTCTTGCAGGCCTCAACCATGCTGGGGTAGAGAGGTTTAATTTTGCAGAGCCTATCATACCCTGCTGTGCCTCGCTTCTTGTCGTTGTCCCCGTCAACTTCTGGGTCACTGATATGAAGCGCCCGTGAGATTGTCAGAAACCTTTTGCACGACATGACAGTGGAGGGGAAAGGCAGTTGATAGAGGGGTGCAGTTTTCCAATACTGTTTCAGGGTTTTCAGCTTCACTAGACCCATGTATATGACCATTGATAAATAGCAAAAAATATCTGACATGGAAATAGGCTTCCATGCCTCTTTTTTGCCTGCCTGCTTCTTAGCACCATATTTATTAGTGTTCAAGACAAGGGAATCAATAACTGAAGATGTAAAAAACAGTTGAAAAAGTTGCATGGGGCTGTAGTTGGAGGTCATGTCCAGCTGAGGTCCTGGTGGCCTTTTTGGTCTGAATATTGGAGGTGTGGGCCCACATCCTCCACCAGCACAGAGTGCCAACGACCCTCCTCCTCTCTGATTGCTGGTTTAGCTTTGCCCCATCTCCTCTTCTTTGTCACAGACTTCACACCTGGCCAGGTGGGGGTAGGTGTGGAGCCGGAGACAGCAGGGGTCCGGCTAGTTGATTCAGCTCCTGTGGGGGATGGGCACCTTGGCAGTGGGGGCTCCCAGTCAGAGTCAGAAGGACTGTGAAGACACAGACACACAGATTATATATAGAGTTGTGAACCCCATGTCTAGATAAAATACATGTAAAAAATATTTTAGATATACAGACAGATTATATATAGAGTTGTGAACCCCATGTCTAGATAAAATACATGTAAGAAATATTTTAGATATACAGACAGATTATATATAGAGTTGTGAACCCCATGTCTAGATAAAATACATGTAAAACATATAGATATTTTTTTACATGTATCTAATATATACAGACACAGACACGCACTCATAATGTTTAGCCATGTGTACTTCACACAGTTCATTACATGTATATGTCAAATAAATAAATACAAAATAATATATATCTCCAAACAACTCAAATGAATAACATTTGATATTATTAATTTCAAACAACGGCACTCACCCGTCCAAAATCGCGTCCTCTCCATGCAAAAACATTTCCTCAAACTCGGAGTCCAAACTTGACTCACAATCCGACTCCTCTTCAAGTAACTCTGTCTCACTATCTCTATCTATTTCATCATTTATGTCATGTACATCTGTATACCTGGACTTAGCCTTTGATTTACCAGATTTACTAGACATCATTTTAGCGATAAAATACCTGAAAATTGTCTCGACTCAAAACTGCTGCGCGCAAACAAATGTGGCTCCTGCGGGTAGAAGTTTCAATGGCGAATGGCTACGTTATGCTCGGCTTTCGTTCAAGAGCTGGTCATTCCGGGTATTACCATTACATATTGCCGTTTACCTTAGCTCATTGGCTATCTGCCAAGCTAGATTTCAAGACGATCAGTGGTCATTGGTCCGAAATACAGTCAATCAACGAAGGACTGGTCATATCATTGGCGCGCAATGAGGTCATTGTTAGGTGTGTTCAAATCAGGTATTTTCGGTCAATACGTCCCGCAAAAAGAACAATCAAGTATGGTTGTGTTACTAGCAAACATGAGATTGCAATAAAGCCAACCATGACTGGATAAACGTGTGTTTAGCGGGAGTAATTACATCGAATGCTTCGTCAAAAGTTGAAGGAGTCGGAATTCATGACACTAGCCGGTTAGGAAATGTTTCGTGTTATGCTATAAAAATGGATTTTATAGAACAAACGACCATTTATTGTGAAGATTGGGCCTTTTGTATCACCAAAAGAAGAAGATCTTCAAAGGTAATTGATTATTTTATTGCTATTTCTGACTTTAGTGACGCTAATGCTTGGTTGGAAAATGCTAGTAATGCTTGTGTTTGCGGGACCTTGTCCTCAGATTATTATAATCTATGTTTTCACCGCAAAGCCGTTTTGAAATCGGACAGTGTGGTTAGATTAACGAGAGTCTTGTCTTTAAAATGCTGTAAAATAGTCATATGTTTGAGAAATTGAAGTAATAGCATTTCTAAGGTATTTGAATATCGCAAGCGTCCCTCCTAGCCCATAGAGGTTAATCTGTCGTCTGGATAGTAACATATAGAAATATGCTGAATCAGATGATTGAAATGTGGATAATAAGCGGGATGATATTTTAGAAAGCAGCGGAAGGTCTATAGTTCCTGGGAGGCTTGATTTTGCCGTGGTCTCTGGGAGGTTAGAGAACCATTGAGGATCCCATGGTCATTGTCTGGGAAACAAAAGTTTATTTTTGGTTCTGCTGGGCGTATGTTTGGAGAGCTGCTTCGTAGCTGTGGAGTCCCTCAAAAAGCAAATGGAATGGTTGTTGTGAGTACCTGAGAATTTCTTACGTTTTATATGGATTCTGTAAATATATGAAAATATGATGAATTGTATGTGTGTATAATCGATTACTAGAGATTTGATAAACTAATACTGGGAATATAATTAGATACAATTTAAACAATCCATATGTAGACGAACGTAGGTTTTGAGTTGGTATCTTTAATGGATAATTTGGTAAAGATGAGTTTTAAGCATTATTAAACAGTCTACAAAATCTGGGCAGTTGTCTCAGAAACTGGAGTGTGTCCACTTTAGGGTTCTTCCCAGTATGAGAGGAGTGAATCCCATCTACAGCTACCATCTAAGATATTAATTTCCCTCCACAAGGGGGCGGACATGTAACGTTTCCAAAATGGGATAGTATTGTACATGTAACGTTTCCAAAATGGGATAGTATTGTACATGTAACGTTTCCAAAATGGGATAGTATTGTACATGTAACGTTATGCCCCCTTGTGAGTTAATAGTATTGCATGCTGTAGCAGGCTATATAAAGAGGAAGACCTCCATTGACGATTCAGTTCGTTGTAACATCTCCTCTGGACAGGTCACCGTCCTTAGTTAGTTAGTTAACGAAGCTAACGTTAGCTAGTTCATTATCACAAAAGTGAGAACTGCTCTAGATTGGAAACTTACGTTAATGAGTGTAAAGCCATGTTGGCTTTATGGAAACGATATACAATATATGGGAAAGAATATAGTTGAGGAAATAATCCAAACCTAGTTGTGCCTAGTTAGGACATAACGTTAGCTAGCTAGCTAACGGTACTGTACTGTAGCTCATACAACGCTGACGGTCAAACCCGGCTTTCTAATATTTACGTTCATTAACTATAGTAACGTTATGGAAGATATTCACAGAAAACCATCATTGTCTACGTTATTCATTATTAGTATGTTATATTATTATAATAAATGATTTCGAGACATATTCAGAGCCAAACATCAACCCAACTTAACCTTTTTAACTGTTGTCGCATCCAAACTTGTCACCATCGTTTTCAGTTGTAATTGCAAAGTTCCCGGAAGAAGTCCAGCAACAACGGAGGTTCCTCGATGAACCCACCTTCTAACAAGTTCTTTGAAGAACCTTTTGGGGCTGTTTTTCATTGACCAAGAACCCTACGGTTCTTAGGGGATCTGAGAACAACTCCAGTTGAACCCTTCATTTTTAGAGTGTAGTCGGCTCTATTTACTCTCAGATTCAAACATGATGATTAGCATCAACGATCAAGTCAGCTGCTGCTGCTCCAATACAGTATGAGGTGAGACGGTGAACTGATGTTGAACCGGGCAGTCAGCTGCTGCTGCTCCAATACAGTATGAGGTGAGACGGTGAACTGATGTTGAATCATCATGATTAAGTTAATTAAAATGAATTAGTGAAGCTGTTAAAAAAAATTGTATATGTCATGTTAAATATATTACTCTATTGTTATCATATAGAAACATCATGGAATATTGTACATCATATTAGCATCAACATACATTATTGTTTCATTCAATTTCACCTAATAAGGATATTTAATATTTTCAAGTTCAGAAGTCAGAACCCATCACCTGCTATGTAAAAGAGACAGAAGAATGCACAATGGTCAATGCTCTCTGGGATCCTTGGGACATCCCTACCCTAAACCCTAACCTTAACCCCCTACCTTAACCATTTTAAATGTCAACTTCAACAGGCTAGGGACGTCCCAAGGATGTATCTCTACCTGAAAATACATGATCTAAGTGATTGATAGTTGGTATTCAGCAGTCATAAAGCCTTATTTACTTTAATGAACTACTAAAAAAGTGATTTTGTCAGACAGTATAGACAGCAGCTCTACACTTTATTGACTGACTGATCCATTCATCCTTCCATTCCTCCTCAGCCTTCCTCTCCTCTGAAGACCCAGTGAGGGTGGAGCTCAGTCAGAGAGCTGTTGAGGGACTGGTTAGGAAGAACACTTCTACAGCCAGAGAGGTGAGGTCACACATGGTTTAGATGGTAAATATTTATGTCCCTTTAGTGGTTCATCACGTCAGCAAAAGGGAATATGTTCCATCATCTATGTTTATTTACATTAGTGTAACCGATGTGAAATGGCTAGTTAGTTAGCGGTGGTGCGAGCTAATAGCGTTTCAATCGGTGACGTCACTCGCTCTGAGACTTGAAGCAGGGTTTCCCCTTGCGTTGCAAGGGCCGCAGCTTTTGTGGCGCGATGGGTAACGATGCTTCGGTGGGTGTCAGTTGTTGATGTGTGCAAGGGTCCCTGGTTCGAGCCAGGGTTGAGGCGAAGAGAGGGACGGAACCTACACTGTTACATTAGTGCAAATTGTCCACTGATATTGGTGTAATTTCTCACCCCTTTTGGCTGTATGAAACTTAATTTCCCTTCAGGCACACACATTTGTTCTTTGATATTATGAAGGTAATTTGTGTCAAATGTTCTTTTCCCCACTCATTCTGATGCATATTCGGTGGCCTATGTCAAAGGCCCATCCTGGTAGATCTGAACCTAATGCAGCTTGGTGTGATCAGATGACAGAAGTCACATTTAGATGCCAGGTGTAACTGAGGCCATAGATGCTCCATATACATTACTTTGAGTGTTTTATATAATATGACTAAATGTGTTTCTGTGTTGCAGGGGCAGTCAATAAATGGAACAGCAAGGCCACAGAACATGACATAAGCAGAGCTGTGGGAGACCACCTCAAGCCCCTGGTAGAGCCGGGGGTGGTGTTTACCACTCCACCACGCCTTCAGCAGGCTGGAAAAGTGGGATTGATACTGTTTTTCATACTAAAAATATTTAGTACACAAACATAAGAGGATAAAAAACAGAAGAATAACAACTGAAAGACTAATGAGCATTGTAAGGAAACACCATTGATTAAAATATCAACAATATGATGCAATATCCAACCCAAAATATAACTTGTTTTTTAGGAGGGTCTCTGAAAGACACTATGGGGGTGTCCACTGAAAGTTGACTAGTAACAACAACTGGGACCTAAAAGACACCCACCATGTGACCCACTAAATCTGCCCAAGAAGAGGCAAACAAAAGAAAAACCCACACCAAACTTAAAGACAGGAAGCAAACCAAAAAGGTGGAGCAACTAAAGGTGTTGACTCTCCACATGTATCAAGACAACTGGAGCACTGGGCCAGACACTCTTAAATAGAACCTGGACCAGCTCAGGTGAAACACCTTCCCACTAACGAGATGGACAAGCTAGCACAGGTGTAACACATACTGACTAACGAGGTGACACCAATCAGTGCGTCCTACGTGCTAACGAGCTAGACGTGCTAACGGGCTAGACGTGCTAACGAGCTAGACGTGCTAACGAGCTAGACGTGTTAACGAGCTAGACGTAATAAGGAGCTAGACGTGCTAACGAGCTAGACGTGCTAACGAGCTAGACGTGCTAAAGTCCAACCTCAAAACATAAATGGAAAAACCAAAGCCTGTAACACCTTCCCCCTTTAAGACAACAAATATATCCTATATTTTTGTTGGACAAGTTTGCTCACCACCAACAGAAAACAACTTCCATTTCACATTATAATCAGCAACAATGCTTCACCTTCACAAATATAAACATGGTGTCTACTGGCTGTCAACAATTAAAAACAAGAAAAAAAACACGTATTTCTAAATAATAATATACACAATCATATAATTCCTATAGAACCCCCCCCCCCAGAAAATAAGCAATTTTTCCCACAAAACAAAACTTTTTGACTGCCAACCCTTGAGACAATCAGCAACCAAGTTGTCCTCACCACAGACATGTCTGATTTCAAGAGGAAACTCCTGCAATATCCGTAGTAACTTTCCACCTCACCACGGAGCTTCTCTCTCTTTTCAGGGTTCACTAGATAGGCATGTTGTTGGATCAGGGCCCAGTCCCCAATGTCATGCTCTAGTACATTTGGGTTGGCACATCTGAGAATTAACCCTGATATTATAAAAGCAGGGCAACAATGTCAATATAATTGTACCAAAAATTGTCAGTTGGTTACATAAATAATTATATTTACTTAATGTCACATGAAATGCAAATATTAAATATTTGGTTGCATAGTCTTATTTTCAAAGTCTTTTCAATTACATTTTGCTGGGTGGGATATCCCCAATGTCAAAACACAGTTTTAATGTGTCCAAATCAATAACCAATATGCAAAAACTGTTTGTGATATATTGAAAACGTAAACATAAAATGTGCCACACTGCATACACAAACATCTGCCACAATAATCATATTACTTGGATTTTTTTTTAAACAAGCACCTTATAAAACTGCACAAGCAGCAATAAATCACTGATATCCATTAGGGGGGAAATCAGGTTGTACCTGCTGTTGAAACTAACACAACTAAAAAAACACATGGAAATGGGAGATATATTTTACCTCACTGGTTAGAGGACAACATGCAGAAGACAGTCAGC
This sequence comes from Salmo trutta, assembly GCF_901001165.1. Lineage (NCBI taxonomy): Eukaryota > Metazoa > Chordata > Actinopteri > Salmoniformes > Salmonidae > Salmo > Salmo trutta. Next base: position 5,291,462 of record NW_021822911.1, on the reverse strand, counting down.
TACATTTTGGAGTGATGCATTTAAACTTAGGGGTCACTAAACAAAGGAACGCAACACTTATTTGTCATCACTCATCCATATCATGTTGAAATCAATAGAACAGGGGACAAACGTTTAGGGTTCTACATTGTGACATCATTAAAATACTCCTTCTACAATGTTAAAACATTCTACATTGTGACATCATTAAAATACTCCTACTACAATGTTTAAACATTCTACATTTTATTTCACTGATATCATGAAACAACTCCTTCATGAATTTTCTGATGTTTAATCAGATATCTTTTATCAGAGTATCTCTTCCCACATTGATTACAGCTATGAGGTTTCTCTCCTGTGTGTGTTCTCTGGTGTGCTGTCAGAGTGCTAGATGCAGCAAACCTCTTCCCACATTGACCACAGCCAAAAGGTTTCTCTCCTGTGTGTGTTCTCTGGTGTAGAGTCAGAGTGCTAGATGCAGCAAACCTCTTCCCACATTGACCACAGTTATAAGGTTTCTCTCCTGTGTGTATTCTCTGGTGTGAAGTCAGATGGCCAGATGTAGTAAAACTCTTCCCACATTGACCACAGATATAAGGTTTCTCTCCTGTATGTGTTGTCTGGTGTAGAGTTAGAGAGCCAGATTAACCAAAACTCTTCCCACATTGACCACAGCTATAAGATTTCTCTCCTGTGTGTGTTCTCTGGTGTCCAGTCAGATGTCCAGATTGACCAAAACTCATCCAACATTGATCACAGCTATAAGGTTTCTCTCCTGTGTGTCTTCTCTGGTGTACAGTCAGAATGCTTGATGTAGTGAAACTCTTCCCACATTGATCACAGCTAAAAGGTTTCTCTCCAGTGTGTATTCTCTGGTGTACTGTCCGTTTTCCAAATTGACCAAAACTCTTCCCACATTGACCACAGCTATAAGATTTCTCTCCTGTGTGTGTTCTCTGGTGTAGAGTCAGAGTGCTAGATGCAGCAAACCTCTTCCCACATTGACCACAGCTATAAGGTTTCTCTCCTGTGTGTGTTCTCTGGTGTAGAGTCAGAGTGCTAGATGCAGCAAACCTCTTCCCACATTGACCACAGCTATAAGGTTTCTCTCCTGTGTGTATTCTCTGGTCTGAAGTCAGATGGCCAGATGTAGTAAAACTCTTCCCACATTGACCACAGATATAAGGTTTCTCTCCTGTATGTGTTCTCTGGTGTAGAGTTAGAGAGCCAGATTGACCAAAACTCTTCCCACATTGACCACAGCTATAAGATTTCTCTCCTGTGTGTGTTCTCTGGTGTACAGTCAGAATGCTTGATGTAGTGAAACTCTTCCCACATTGACCACAGATATAAGGTTTCTCTCCTGTGTGTGTTCTCTGGTGTAAAGTCAGATGATCAGATGTAGTAAAACTCTTTCCACATTGATCACAGCTACAAGGTTTCTCTGCTGTGTGTGTTCTCTGATGCATTTTAATGCCTGATGAGGTGAATCTCTTCCCACAGTCAGAGCAGCAGTGAGTTATCTTCCCTGTGCATCTCTGCAGGTGTTTCTCGAGGTGTTCTGATCTGGAGAGACTCTTCTTTGCCTTGTCAGCATCATGAGGTTGTTGAGGCTCCCAGAGGATCCAAGATAGTGAAGTATCTCTCCTGTGTGAACAACAAAGTCAGACAGATGGTTAAAGGCCCACAACAGCGGAAATCCACTGTAAAAGGTGATGCCAACAGCGTAGCCATGATGTTGTACAACAATTGACGTCTGTAATGAATGTTAAAATTATTTGACATTTGTCTTAAAATGAGCAAGAATAGTCATATTTTGTCTTCTTTTCACATTAGTAGTAACCGATGATTGTATGCTAGAAATAAGTTATTCATGTTGTTGAAACTCTAAGCAGTGTGCCAGACAACTTTTGGTCTCCAATATAGGCCCCTTTCTGTGTTTGCTAAAATTGCGGCACGAGGGCGATGCACACACAATTTAGTTGTAGACACTCCTCCCTGCTAATGAGGAAACCGATAGTTATGGATGTACTATATCTGCCTGGAGCAAAAATGGTGAGCAAAGATTTGAGTTTTTCACAATGTATTCTGAATGTGAACGGGGGAAAACTCAGGGGAGAAACCTCCATTTCCAGGTTGATGATGAGTTCATTTCACACTACTTTGGATTATAATTGTAAGGCTCGTTTGAATGTCCTGCTTAATATAATGTTTGTGTCATCATCGCAAATAAACCACTTTGTACTTAAAAACACTTCAACCAGTAAAATGCTCTTTGGCTTTTCCATCAGCTTGACAATGAGGGTTTGTACAGTTTGCCAAATTGGCCCATAACTTCACCTAACAATAACATAGACCTACTGTAGGACCCATAACTTCACCTAACAATAACATAGACCTACTGTAGGGCCCATAACTTCACCTAACAATAACATAGACCTACTGTAGGACCCATAACTTCACCTAACAACAACATAGACCTACTGTAGGACCCATAACTTCACCTAACAACAACATAGACCTACTGTAGGACCCATAACTTCACCTAACAACAACATAGACCTACTGTAGGACCCATAACTTCACCTAACAACAAATATAGGAAAATAGCTCTGTGTGTTGTACAATAGACTATCCATCAAGGGACAGTTCTCTACACATTATGAGCTAAGTATCTCTGTGTCCAAACAGACTAACGAGACCCTACAGTAAATCAAGCAGACAATAACACATTATAAACATCCATTTGTTAGGGATGTTGGATCCAACGTGGAGCACAGCATAGCTGTCTTTACCAGAGTAATGAATGAAGAAGCACTTTGGTTGTTGTTGCATGTCGTGATGTTTGTAATTTGACTGGCATTCAGAAAAGTATTTCCTGGATCTTCTGATAGTTGATCATGTGACTGTAACTGTGGATTACTGAACAAAACGCATGAACAAAACGGAGGTTTTTGGATATAAAGAGAGACTTTATCGAACAAAACAAACATTTATTGAGTAAATGGGAGTCTTGCGAGTTGCAATGATATGAAGATCATCAAAAGTAAGTGATTCATTTTATTCGTATTTCTGAGTTGTGTAACTCCTCTACTTGGCTGGTAACTGTTTGTAATGATTTGTCTGCTGGGCGCTGTTCTCAGATAATCGCATGGTATGCTTTCGCCGTAAAGCCTTTTTGAAATCTGACACCGTGGTTTGATTAACAAGAAGTTAATCTTTAAACCGATGTATAACACTTGTATGTTTTATGAATTCTTATAATGAGTATTTCTGTTTTTGAATTTGGTGCTCTGCAATTTCACTGGATGTTGGCCATGTGGGACGGTAGCATCCCACACCCCCTAGAGAGGTTAAGCATATCCCAGTTTAGGTCACCTAACAGAACAAACTCTGAAGATAGATGGGGGCCAATCAATTCACATATGGTGTCCAGGGCACAGCTGGGAGCTGAGGGGGGTCTGTAACAGGCGGCAACAGTGAGAGACTTATTTCTGGAGAGATACATTTTTAAAATTAGAAGCTTGAACTGTTTGGGCTTAGACCTGGAAAGTATGATAGAACATTGCAGGCCATCTCTGCAGTAGATTGCAACTCCTCTCATTTTGATGGAAAATGTTGTAGTTGGGGATGGAAATTTCAGAATTTTTGGTGACCTTCCAAAGCCAGGATTCAGACACGGCAAGGACATCAAGGTTGGTGGAGTGTGCTAAAGCAGTGAGTAAAACAAACTTAGGAAGGAGGCTTCTGATGTTAACATGCATAAAACCAAGGCTTTTACGGTTACAGAAGTCAACAAATGAGAGTGCCTGGGGACACACAGGACCTGGGTTAACCTCTACATCACCCGAGGAACAGAGGAGTAGGATGAGGGTACGGCTAAAGGATATCAGAAGTGGTCGTCTAGTGCGTTGGGAACAGAGAATAAAAGGAGCAGATTTCTGGGCGTGGTAGGATAGATTCAAGGCATAATGTACAGACAGGGGTATGGTAGGGTGCGGGTACAGTGGAGGTAAACCTAGGCATTGAGTGACGATTAGATAGGTTGCATCTCTGGAGGCAACAGTTATGCTAGGTGAGGTGTCAGGGAAATTGCAAGATTATGTTATAATGCTTGTATTGCATTATAATGGTTGTTTTATTCGACAGAATAGAGTATTCTGTTAATTATTGTGTGTGTTCTACTGAGGATGGGCCTCTATGAGATAACACTGACAGAGGTGATTTACGATGTCTTTGTGTGATAAAACCTAAAGAGCATTCCAGAGAACATGAGTTAGTGGTTCTGTTCTATACCGTACCAGGAAGAGACGGCTCCAGTTTGGAGTAGGTGGGCCAGACACTGGTCTATACAATGAAAACTGTTGACACAGCAGATGCTGTCTGCTTTGTAGTATAGATATCTTTCATACAAATCTTAACCTTGTGACCATTCTATGTATCTGTTGTTCGTCATGTAGGTTGAAAGGGGTGTATCTTGGCTATAAAAGATCTTTGTACTTTTGTTTTGCCACTCTCAACAGATCATTAGAAAATGGTGAATCGTTGATAAGTCATTGCTATTGCAAAGCTCTTATTATTAAAGATTTAGTTTAAGTATAACTCTGACTTGTGTGAAGATTGTCTCTCCTCATTTGATAGTAAAGAAATTAACCACCACAGAGGTCACCGCATGTGTGGGAGGTGGGACAAAAGAGCTCTCTGAGGCATGTTGAGTGGGACGAGGGGCTCCGCAGTAAAATAAAACAATGATAACTACCCTAAACAACAGTATACAAGGCATATTAACATTAGAGAGACATAAAGCGAGGCAAAAAGCAATCACAAGTGTTGATTGGGAGAGCTAGCTAAGATGATCTACCAACAGGACATCACGTGGTCATGATTTTATGTTGATTTGTAACTTGCAGGATAAACAAGATCCAAACCACCAGGGTGGTATGTCATGACGTTGCCCTCTCTCTGGGTACAGAGAACACAGTTGAACCCCCTCCCTCTGCACCAGGCCTTTTCTATGCACCATCCCCCAACCTCTATACTTCTGACACTGCTGTGGTGAGAGGGGTCGTAAAATTCTAAAGGAGAATGTCCTGCCGCATGGCCCAGTTTTGAGACAGAGAGGGGTTTCATAGAGAGACAAAGGAAATTCTTCCAACTCACAGAATTGGGGAACCGAACGACATTTATGTTCTGGAGAAGGTATAAAAGATCGGTGAAGAATCCAGCTACGAACTGGTCCACTTGGTACAATTTTGTGATACTCATTGGAGACAATAGTGCCATATTACCATACTAAGGTTTATATAATAGCCTCAGCTATGGGACTTGCATCTAAATGGTTGTATACAATGATTTAATAAGATTCAAGCTATTTGGAATATGTAGAGAGGCTATGTACTGATGTTAATGTGATAGAATTGTATTTCTGTTTAAAGCTTAACTCAGTCATCGGCACGCCCCCAGGGACACAGACAAGACCTGGCGTCATGAGACAGCCTTTTTTCTGTCATTCCGAATAAAACCCCCACCCAGGGTTTCTTTCTTTAGACCAGGCCTCCACTCCATTACGAGTTGGCCAATAGGTTTGACCATGCATCCCTCTCCTGAACTTTGACCATACCACGTGGTAAACTTTTAGACTATCGATACCGACATAATAAGTCTTTGATATTAATTAATAGTCTGCAGCTAGAATAGTCTGCAGCTAGAAATTTGATATCATCGAACGCGAAGACCGACGAAACATCCATTCTATAACGACCTTAATGAATGTCGCTTTGAAAGATCCATTCTAATCGAGAGATAGAGAGAGAATGCGGACAAAACTCTCCAACAGGACAAAAACTCTCCAACAAGGATCCCGACGACACACTGAGCGTAAATAGATATTGATTGCAATTGTTCCCGAATGAGTGAGCGTTCATGTGCAAAGGATTAGCATATCAATTGTTAATATTTATCAACTCTGTTGTGCCTTCTCAGCTGCCCCCAACCCCCTTGTTTGTTTAACAAGCCGCCATGCCGGTTTAGCCCACTAGGGCACATTACTCTACCATTTCTTTGTGACGATAATTACTGTTTGTATGTTTTCTGTGAATTACTTTGTTTAGTAAATAAATTACTTTAAGACAGTTGATGTATGGATGACTTAGTAAAGACTGGGTTCGTGCAGATACAACAATTTACGACGTTTGGAATGAGACTGGACGCGAGGTAAAATACACCATTTAAACCAGAAGATAATCGGCCTATACTATAATATAATATATAATGTTATAATATAGGAAAGTTATATTAGGAAAATTATAACTTTGTAATCTGAATATTTTCCTTGGTGCCCCGATCTCCTAGTTAAATACAGTTAAACGATTAATCAGTTGAATCGCGTAATAATAATTGCAGGGAGTTATTTTGATAAACATGTCTTCAGTATAATGGTGCCCAAAGACACGACAATGGCGATGAATGGGCAGAGAGGGTCAGTTAACTACACACAGGGCCTGAGTTCGAGGCTGCGGCCGACAGATCAACAAAATAAACAAAATGGAGTACCGTGATTAATGAACAGTCCAGCAGGCATCAGCTATGTAGCCTAGTGATCATAGGGTCCAATGAACAGGAATATATGAAACAGGGAAGCCGTTAGGTAGTCGTTACTACGCTAGCCAGGAGATGCGCCTGGCTCGAGGCTAACTGGTGCTAGCTTCGGGACAAGGGCACCGACGTCTGGCAAAGGCCGGTTGAGGGCACATCAGACGGAATTACGTCGGCAGACCAGTCGTGATGGATTGGCGGGGCTCCATGTTGACAAAGGGTCCAGGCCAATTGGCAAGAGGTATTGTAGCTGGAGTAATTTTGTTTGCTAGCCGGGAGATGCACATGGCTTGAGGCTAACTGGTGCTAGCTTCAGGACAAGGGCGTTAGCCACTATAGCCACTCCGGTGCAAAGGTCATCACGGCAGGAATCCGGTGATGTAGTGGCTTCTAGTCGTCTTAGTGAAGAGTCTGGGAGGCATCAGCTGTGTAGCCGAGTGATCACAGGGTCCACTGAGCAGGCCGGGAGATTGGCCAGGCTCAAGGCTAGCTTCGAGGCTGGGCCACTCGGTGGCAGCTAGCTAGCTGCAATTATCCGGTGTAATGGTCCAGAGCTTACGGCAGGAATACGGTGATGTAGTGGAGAAAAACAGTCCGATATGCTCAGGGTTGATATCGCGCTGTGCAGACTGGCAGGTATTATCCAGGCTAAAAGTGGCTGATGTCTGAGCTAAAAAGGTAAAGGCCGCTAGCAGTGGCTAACAATGACTAAATAGCTAGTAGCTAATTAGCTGGTTAGCTTCTGATGGAGGTTCTAGCTATAAGGTCTCACGGGTTGCTGGAAGGTATATTTAATAAAAAAATAGAACAAGAGATTGAAATATGTTGCAATATATACAAAAAAATACGAAAAAAACAACATTTACAACAAACACGTCTTACTGCTACGCCATCTTGGATTACAAGATGACTCAGTTAAAAACCATTGGATTTAGCAAACTCTGAAATGATTTAGGATTTCTGTGCTCACGAAAACGGTTTTCCCAGCGTAACATAAGGAGCCACTACATAGTTCGAGTGCATTTCAGAATACAAAAAAATTGTCCGACAGCAAGATCCAGTATTTAAGTTGAAGTTCATCATATGACAAGCGTAACGTTATGACCCTAACTCCTGTTCCCTGAAGGAGGGAAACTAGGTACAACATACTATTAAATCCACGCCTCTCTGGAAGCCCTGCCTTCCACAGGTGATGAGAGTGAGGCTTGGATTTATTCCTTAAATTTAATAAGGCTCTTCACCGACCCAGGAAGGGGTGGGACCAAACAGGTGTTGTACCTCGTTTCCCTCCTTCAGGGAACAGTAATTATAGTCATAAAGTTACACTCCCTTTCAGTCGGTCAACTTCGGTACAACATACTATGGGGAAATACAATCATTCCCCATGCCGACCCAAATGGATACTAAATGAAACGGCCCCTGGCAGACCACCCAGACTTGACCCAGCAAGATGCGTCAGTTTTGTCAATTTATTAATAGTCTTTTGTTTGAAACACTCCTGTCAATGTTGAATAAGGACACACACCTGATTACGCATATAGAAGTAGGACTAGTCTACCTGGCCTGTGTGCAAATGTAGGCCTATAAATGTGCCCATTTGGGGATGTCTGACAGTACTTCTGATTGTCTTAATGCACCACCACTAATGAGTTGCGGAGCTTCTCAAATATTTTTTTTTCACCTCAAACAGCAAGTAAACAAAGTCTAATAAAAAGAAAATAAAGTAATTTCACCTTTATTTAACCAGGTAAGCTAGTTGAGAACAAGTTCTCATTTGCAACTGCGACCTGGCCAAGATAAAGCATAGCAATTCGACACATACAACAACACAGAGTTACACATGGAATAAACAAAACATAGTTAATACAGTCAAAAAATCAATTGCAAATGACAATAGTTCCTCAAAGTATTTTTGTAAAATATTTCCAGCTCTCGCCCTTTCGATAACCACTCAGCATAAAAGGGAAAAATGTAATTCTCTGATCCAGTGGAAACATCATAAAATACCTGATTACTTCTTATCCTTTGCACAAATAGCCTACAGCTGTGTCTGTCCAGGACTCACAGGCACAGGAAAACTGAGGGCCAGAATATTTTATACAATGTTGCAAGTTTCAGGGGGCCCAGTTGATAGTTGATACAATGTTTCAAGTTTGTTGTAGACAAGCCATGTGCAGCCAAAGTATTAATTTTTATCAGGATATTTTCTACCTGCAGAATGCAATGTTTTTATTTGTTGGCTTTATGTAGGCTATTTTTTTACATAGTTGGCAATGGCAATAAAAGTTACTTTTAGATTTGTATAATTTTCATTTAGATAGAATGTAGATTAATCAGACAATGATTTTGAGATACTATTATAAATTAAATGAAACTGTTCCAGTAAAATGTGAATATGAAAATCATAACTGGCACCAGATCAGTAGAAATGGTCAGATAAATTGGCACTCCAACTGGAAAAGGTTGCCGACTGCTGGTGTTGTCTATTTGTAGTCTATTAGTCTATCTGTAGTCTATTACTGAAAACTTCAGGAGCAGAACGGCAGAATTTACAAAGTCCAGCAGGGGGGGGGGCTTCTGGTTAGGGCAGCAGTGTAGCCTAGTGATTAGAGCGTTGGACTAGTAACCGAAAGGTTGCAAGATCGAATCCCCGAGCTGACAAGGTACAAATCTGTCATTCTGCCCCTGAACAAGGCAGTTAACCCACTGTTCCTAGGCCGTCATTGAAAGTAAGAATTTGTTCTTAACTGACTTGCCTAGTAAAAAAAAAAGTTATGTTGATGACTGGCTCCCTTTAGTCATTTGTGAGTCTTATTTTATCAAACAGCGTGCTTAAAGCATCAGACAAGTTCAGTACATATAGATTTTATAAAAACACATGGTGTGATTGGTAGAAAGAACAGATGACTCTTGGTTGACCAAGATTTATTTTAGTTGGGGACAGCACTAGAACATGACTTTGGGGCTCCAGAGTGGCGCAGCGGACACTGCATCTCAGTGCTTGAGGCATCACTAGACACCCTGGTTCAAATCCAGGCTGTATCACAATCGGCCATGATTGGGAGTCCCATAGGGTGGCGCACAATTGGCCCAGCGTCGTCCGGGGTAGGCAGTCATTGTAAATAAGAATTTGTTCTTAAGTGACTTGCCTAGTTAAATAAAGGTTACATTTAAATAAATAAAAAAAATGGTGTTTCATGACAAACCCTTTTTTACAAATCCGTCAAGGCACCAACTTTGAGAAGAGTTTAAAACAAAGGTTTCAAACCAATTCATGAATGTAATTGAATCTAGGTATGTATTGCCTTTAATGTAATGGCATGGGAAAAAATTGGCTGAATATTATACAATGACTTATCAACAGCTCTAACAATTTGACCCACACAGGAAATCTACACTGGTAATTCTAGAATATACTATATAGCCTAGAAATCTGGTTAAACTATCATTATGACATCATGAATGAATTCTAGAATATACTATATAGCCTAGAGACCTGGTTAAACTATCATTATGACATCATGGATGAATTCTAGAATATACTATATAGCCTCGAAACCTGGTTAAACTATCATTATGACATCATGGATGAATTCCAGAATATACTATATATCCTAGAAACCTGGTTAAACTATCATTATGACCTCATGGATGGCCAGTCCTTCTATTCATAGTGTAGTGAATTCATGGGGTAGCCCTGAGCTTAACTCAAACCTGGGTCCAGCGACTGTCAAGCCAACACCTACATTTACATTTAAGTCATTTAGCAGACGCTCTTATCCAGAGCGACTTACAAATTGGTGCATTCACCTTATGATATCCAGTGGAATATCACACCTTATAACTGTTACACCAAGATGTCTGAACTTCTTGAAGAGGTCGCTAGGTGTTGGGTTACGGTTGCTACAATAGCTTTCTCTATAAATTTGAGAGTGGTTACACTTCTCCTTCCCCCATCCCTCAGCTGTTTACCAAACCAAGCCTCTGGGCAGCCATTTTGTTGCTGTTTAAAAAAGCCACACAACAAACCAATCTGCAGTTCAAACAATAACAAAGCTGTCATTCCTCCACTGTTTTGGTTATAAGATGATGATGGGGTTGGAGAAATGTAACTACAGACAGATAGACCTATGAATGCAAGGACTGACCATCCATGATATCAACATTATAGTTTTAACCATGTTGAGGCTATACAGTGTTGGTTTACATTGTTTCTAAACATTGGAGTAAAAAAAGCTTATTTGGGGTTCTGATGGGGTACAACAGTTGAACTAAGCTCATGAGGCATGTGTTATATTCTTCAAGAATCAATGGCTATAAATAAATAATTTAAAAGTCACAATATGGATGTAGCAATTTCAGATTTCCGATTTAACACCAAACATCAGTTCAACAACTGCAGAGTTGGTGCCTCTGTATTTAAGACAGTACTTACTAGTGTTAATCAGGGAACGGTTTCTCAAAACCACCTTATGGCTGAGTTCACCGTTAGAACCATTGGACGCCTTAAGATGCGTTTGGGAAACCGGGCCCAGATATCCAGTTTCCTCCTCCTCCTTTCTCGATGTAACAGTTGTCTCCCCCTCCTCCTTTTTCACTCCAAAAACTGCATCCTCCTCTTCTTTTACTGTAACATCCTCCTCCTCTTTCACTCTGAGCGCGTCTTCCTCTTCTTTCACAGTAACGGCCTCACCCTCTACTTCTTGTTTTACTGTAACATCCTCCTCCTCTTTCACTCTGAACGCGTCTTCCTCTTCTTTCACAGTAACGGCCTCACCCTCTACTTCTTGTTTTACTGTGATATCCTCATTTTCTTTAGCAGGAGGAGAATAGCTTAGTGAACTCATGGTTGGAGATGTTAGCTAGCTAGGCTAATGCTAACTTAACCAGCCCGCTAGCTGACTAGTAACAACACCGTAAATATGAAATTAAATCTGATAACTAACTAGACGACAGAAGTGGTTTTAAAACACAGTTGCTAATATACTCGAAAACGTCTAAAGAGCTTTATTGTTTCGGCTATTTTGTCTAGCAAGCTACCGAGGTGGCTGAATAACTGTTGCTACTGTTGAAAGAAGAGTTCCGTCCACTACATTATACGTCACACCAACAGCATTACCTTAAATTCCCACACCGCCATCTGCTGACTGGAGTGGGTAACGCAGTAGAGTAAAATGTTTATTTTATTTTCAGACAAAAAGTAAAAGTGTAGGACGCATTAGTTTTTACTCACCAGTGTGACAATACCGTGTGGTTAAAGACTTACCAAGCTAGTTGTAGTCACGATATGGTTACCTATAAGTACAAACAGTTATGTTTTTTTGTTATTACATATTTATTAACTTATTTCTGGAAGTCTTCTAAACTACCCACAATGCACTATGTGCTACAGAGTTTGTATCCCAGTATAGTGAAGTTTAACTCGGCAACTCGAACAAATTCTTATTTACATTGACGGCCTACCCCTGTTTCCAGTTGTCCACATGGCTGGGAGAACCTATTCAAGTAAGTAAATAGATTTTGAAAATGTAAAAAAAAAACCGATGTATTATTAGCTAACTAGCTACAGTGCAGGCTAACTCAAATGAGCTGCTAAATGAGCTAGCTATCTAGCCAACTTCACATACTGTATAGATAGATAGATAGCTGGTGATATTTAATTCACTTAGCTAGCTAACTTCATATTAGCTAGCTATCTATTTATCACTGTAAAAAACAAACTCCAAATGCATTTGTAGGTAGCTAGCTAACAGCCATGGAGGAGGGTAAAAGGATAGCAGCCCCAACTGTCAGTGAGAGAGGAGGCTATTCTGGATAGGGCAGGTACTTTTGTGTAGTTCCTGTCCCTAGAAGTGAGGACGGAGATAATAGTAACATAATATTCAGTGTGGTGTAATTTGACTATAATGAAGTCTGTTTCTTGTGAGGTTTTCTGTCCTCAGATAAAGAGCTCTATGAAAGCCAGTCTACATATGAAGAGGTCCCAATGAAGAGCAGTGGTTCTCAGTCCTGGGGACTCAGAGGGGCACATTGTTGTTTTTGCCTTCACACTGCACAGCTGATTCAAATGATCAACTCATCATCAAGCTTCAAGTGGTTTTTATGTTTTCATTTGTGATGCCATCCTTGATATGATCCTGTTATTGTCACATGCTACACATGAACATATGTGTGCCCAAGCATCTATCAATCCAATGTTATCATGATTTGTTATCAGGGATATTATACTTTAGTAATCCACAATGACCTGGTGATGTAACAGTCTAATAATTACGTTGTCTTCCATATTCCTACAGAGACCTTGTAACTGGAGATTCCTTCAGAACGATTGCCTACAGTTACCGTGTAGGGCACTGCAAGGTTGGGTGACCAGGGTCATCTGGGACTGTCTCCTGGGGGAATTCAGGTGTGTGAAGGCTACCTGTGTCCTGCGTAACTTCATGAGGATGGACACGAGGACCCTAGACAACACTATGCACAACAAAGGCTATTTTAAGAGCCATTCACATTGCAATAAGAGTATTCTTCCATTTACTTAGCTATGTCAACTGCAGTTATTCAGTTCACAGTTTCTCTCCCTTTGATTTCTACTTCTCAGGTGAGGGTGCTGTTTAGGTAAGGGTGTGATGTCTGTACAAAAACAAAACAGGCTATTTTAAATCATCCATATTGAAAAAATGTAGAACAATTAGACACCCTATAACCCACACCTACACACTCATGTATCAATCTGATTGATGGATTGTGTTGTGCAGTAAACAGGTTCAGGTGTATAACTGTGGCTCCTTCCACCTTCAAAGAATAGGCAAGAGGGCCAACCATGGAGAATAGTAAGACACTTCATTATTTCTATAACTACGCTGTATTGTTTATCCTTGTGTGTCCGTTCATGTTTTTCAGCATAAAGTCCTCTGCAGCCACATAGTGTGGTGTGGACACCAGGTGAGGCCACACACAGATTCCTGTTGAACACTGTCGCTTTAACTACCTTATTTTCTCAATAACAGTCTCTCTCCTTCACTTCATCCCTCTCTCCTCTTCTCCCTAAATCCTCTAGGTTATATCAGCTGTGTCGGTGAACCCCTCCTGCATCTGAACTGGCTACATAGAGGGCACAGCATGATCAGAGGTGAGAGGTCACTTGGTCAGGTCAACAGGGAGTATTATTAAAGAGATGTTTTACATTGAAATACAGATATAGATGCAGTAGTCCCAGAGTTAATGATCCAAGGTCAGTTTATATTATACAGGAAGTATTATTAAAGAGATGCTTTACATTGAAATACAGATAGAGATGCAGTAGTCCCAGAGTTAATGATCCCAGGTCAGTTTATATTATACAGGAAGTATTATTAAAGAGATGCTTTACATTGAAATAGAGATAGAGATGCAGTAGTCCCAGAGTTAATGATCCCAGGTCAGTTTTGCATTTCACCTCCTGATTGATGACTAACAATGTTAGAATAAAAACACAAACACCATCTGTCTCTCGTCTGCAGGTATGTTTTGATGTGAGAGGATGCCAACCCCCAGTCCCATCATCGCCACCTCACCTGCTTTTAAGAACCTTTGGGCCGACGAGAGACACTATTATGTAATTGTGATGAACTGAGAGAATATTTATGTAGCACTGTGATTCATTAATCATGTGCTGCCTTCCCTGCTCCTATGTGCTTACCTCTTTCCCTTTCTGTCTTTTACACCTCTCTCACCACCTCCTCTTTCTTCCTCTGTTTTTATAATGCACAACAGATGTGCATTGAAGTACAGAATGAAACTTGTATTTATAACACTTGGTTAATGAGCTTTTCAATAAAGCGTTTCACATTCTCTACTGGTTGAAATGAAGTGTAATTTGATGAAATACTCCACCTATCCTGTGTTTACCAGATCAATGCAGATGAAGGGCATTAGATGTTGAGATGAACCAGTGTTAGAGTATTTACATGATGCATAGGAAGTGTAGTGTTCTGTTTTTTAACATTATATTTCTGTATATATGAATTAACTAGTTAAATCCTGTTTCTAGTCTATTAGTTACAATGTGTAACCATTGATGTCCCAGGACCAAGATTGGTAAACACTGTTGAAGTGTATAATTGTAATACATACATGCAGACACAGCGTCATTCAAAGACTGGAATTTGATACTCCTGGTATTGGATATGACTGAAAAATAATCTCAAAGACATTCATACCTAAACTGCACCTTTATTTTCCAAGGTATAGTACATGATCAGTGAATATATTAAATGTACAGGCTACAATGTGGGGATCTCATGCATGGTAATAACTACATGTATATACGACTTGCATCCTTGGCACAAAGTTACATTATATTCTACTCAATCCATAGGCTTCATTAATGTCATTCAGGCTGTTTTGAAGTTGATACAACTGGCTATGATAGCTGAGGTTCATAGATTCTGAACTAATATGTATAGCAAACGTTTGGGTCCATACACAGATCGGCTAGATAGCTAGCTACACATCCATAGGCATACAGGTATTATAATCATCCACTGCACAATAAGCAAGAACATAGCTAGCTACGTTATTTCATCTATCTGCATGGCAAATATCAGCAAGGCAAGCTAACACAATTGTACATTCAATTTGCAGTAAATTCTTCAGCTAGCTAGATTCTATACATCCACTGTTTCACAAAACGACAGCCTGGTTTGCTGGTTGTTTCAGGAGTCCCTAAAACAACCAGAATTACAATTTCATACTCATGTCACAACACCCATAAAGCTAGTCAGCTAGCTGGCTAATGTTAGCTAGTCAGCTAGCTGGTTAATGTTAGCTAGTCAGCTAGCTGGTTAATGTTAGCTAGCTGGCTATTGTTAGCTAGTCAGCTAGCTGGTTAATGTTAGCTAGTCAGTTAGTTGGTTAATGTTAGCTAGTCAGCTAGCTGGTTAATGTTAGCTAGTCAGCTAGCTGGCTAATGTTAGCTAGTCAGCTAGTTGGTTAATGTTAGCTAGTCAGCTAGCTTGCTAAATCGCGATTTTCGTAAATGAACTTTACGATTAAAAAAAGCATAATCGTTTGTCTCTACATTAACTAACATTCCTGTAAACTGTACATGTTTCTGCATGATTCGTTATGACGTTATAATCCCTTACATTTGCTTCCATCCTAGTATATCTGTCCGCCATCTTTGATCCGGTTCAGTTCTGTGTAGGGGTACCCCTCTCTCCTAGTATTTCTGTCCGCTGTAATAAATATTTCGCATAAGCTGGTCTATTGCGCAACACTTATCTGCTGATACAAAAGACACATTCTGTGTTGAACGGATACTAGCTATACACGCACACCCAGAAACAGATGGCCGACTTAGACCTTACACAGCACTGATAAAACAGGAAATGCCCTGATCACAGGGGCCAACGTCCAGTCTCGCAATAACATCTTGTGACTACAGAGACACACAGACAATGACTCAGCACAAAACACACACGTACACACACACACAAACCCATCCCTGAGGGCTGGGTTAGAGGAACAGAGAACACACTCATGGACCAATGGGGAGTCGACACCGACCCGAGACCGGATCAACCCTCCACTCAACGACCAGTCAGGAGGACGAATCTACAAGACTCAACCTACGTCATAGCATTACAATCATGTTGTATAAAACAGATGCACACTATGTTTTGGGGCTCTCTTCTGCTAGTTCCCTAAGAGCTAAACGAACGAGTCCGTGCACGCTTTGCCAAATATCTTTGTCTCTTAATAAAACTGCCTTACTATAATTGAATCCACCCTGTCCAGCGTCTTGACTTGGTCTCCTTCTCAAGTAACTGATCATCAACAAAACTTGGTAGCAGAGGATGGTTTCATACTTCTGAATTCGGTCCATAAATGGTTGATGTGAGAGGAGACATGTCCAGGACAATCTCGTGAGGACGGGTGACCTGTCCGCAGGAGCCATCGGCGATTCTACTTGCCCCGGGAAACTGATCAACGAGCTCGACTAAAAAAAGGTAAGCAGAGCCTGTTAAAACAAAATCTGCATATTATATTATAGTCTTTATCCAAATTTTGATCAGTAGTACTGGGCGTGAGTATGAATTGTTGTTAAATTGTATGTAAATTGTGTTAACAAATGTTAAGGCTGAATACAAAGATATTTGACTGAATAGAGAGCCTGTGTGGCGATCCTGTGTGGATCTGTGAGCCTGTGTGGCGATCCTGTGTGGGTCAAAGTCTGTGTGACTCCCCGTGTAGACTGTGAGCCTGTGTGGCACGTCATTGATAGAATATATCCGTTAACTTGGGAGGGCTACTGGAATGGCAACCAGATGAGACCACCCATGTACATGTGGAGGAATTAAAGTAAATATAACTCATTGTAACTATATAACCCTGATGACTGCATGATTTGGGGGTTCGTTCCATGAGACCTCCAATACCAAGGTGATATTTAAACAATTTGAGGGCCGCCGTGCTGTTGGGGTTGTGGGGAACAAATAAAATATAACCACATAACACTTTGTTTACGAGGGTGGGACACCAGAGATAAGTCGGTGTCCGCGCCGTGAATACATCGCTGGTCTTTACCAGCGACGGGCTAAGTATACAAAGATAGAGAGACACTTATACAGATAATAAGATGGCAACTACTCCACCAACCAAGCTCAAATTTAGTGAATATTTGGAACAAAAAATACAGGATAGAGCTGGGGGAAAGGAACAGTATAAAGCAATTGGTGGGAGAGATTCGGGATTGTACACAAATTTGGGTCGGTGTGCAGGCCCCAATCTCAGGGCCTCGTCAATCCCTTAAGGCTAAAATAGCTAAGGTATGTGCAGGATCGAAGTTGACTTGGGTGGAAGCCCTGCCCCTGGCGTTGATGGCTATGAGAGCCTCTCCAGGTGCAGGCACCCATCTCTCTCCTCATGAGATAATGACTGGTAGAGTCATGCCTGGTCCACCAAGGGAGGGAGGTCATATGCCCGCCCTTGATGTACAACAAATTGCAATGTCTGACTATGTGAGAAAACTGACGGAACTTTCTGCAGCTCTCTCCACACAGATCCGCAAGGTCCAAGAGGGGGAGCTGTCGGGAGATTCGCCACCACTGAAGGTAAAAGTTGGGGACTGGGTGAGGGTCAAAGTCCACAAGAGAAAGTGGCTGGAACCCAGGTGGACTGGACCGTACGAAGTGAAGGAAGTTACTTCACACTCTGTCCAGGTCAAAGGTAAATCAGGCGCGCCTTGGCACCACCTTACACACTGCACACCGGCCCCAACCCCTTCCAGAACTTTGACTGAAACCAGGGCCGATTTGCGCGCCCTAAAATTCGATTCCAACCACTGAAACCTTAGTTGGGGAAAATGGGACCACAGCTCCCGTTTCCACGACCTAAGGCGCCACGCCCAGGGTCGGGTTATCTCCCTCCCTGGGAGAGGCTGGGGATATCAGCTCCCCTGTTTGTTATTTTCATAATCATTGCCGGAGTATCCTTAGGAACTCTCACTGGTGGGGATTTGAACATTGCATGGAAAAATATTAAGTTAGTAAAGTGAATTGCAGGTGGAGTTAATTTTATTTTTACAGGGACGGTGCACATTAAACACAGTTGTGTATAATGGCAGGGTATTCTTAGCAAACAGAATGGGCCGGTTTGCAGACAAACTGAAGGGGTTTAAGTTTTTAAGAAATCTTGGGTTAAATTAGTTAAGTAGTACGTTAAAATATGGGGTTTCATAGATTGAAGTACAGTATTGTATCCAAGGGTAGCGCATGTTCAATTAAGTTTAAAACTAATGATTGGGGGGAGTACAATGGAATTATAAGTATCATTAGCTTTTATTGTAGTCAACGTTTGGGTTTTTGAATCGCTGTAGTAGGATGAAATGCTGACCAAGTGGTTGTATTTTCTGGAAAAAGGAGTGTTTCAAATTCCTAGGGATATCTTAAAGGGGTATACACACATGGAATCTTAGAAGTTATACACCCATGGAATCGTTTAAGTTTTATTTTCTGAGTTTTAATTAAACACGCGAAATTCTTTTGATAGGGAATGTCCTGGGAACCTGGGATACAAAATGTAGATAAAGTTCTTAGCTTTAATTTGTCTAATGTAGTAAGAAACACGGTTCTGAAAGGGTGGTATGACTTTTGACCCCTCTAGTGGCTTCCCTGTGTGGTCTGATCAGCCACATTGAAAAGCCATTTGGATGGTGAATTTAAGGTCATTTGTGATACTGACTTTAAGGAAATTTGTAGAACTGATAATTATGATGGAGTTAAAGTTCTTAGACACAATTGATAATTTGAACCAATGAGAAGACAGAATGACGATAAGGGTACAATAATTTTTCTTTGTGGAGTAGTTTAGATTAATAATTTTGATCTGATTATGTTATGTGAATATCGTTTGATAGATAGGGGTACTTTTTACATTATCTAGATACGTTTATTTTCCCTTAGGAAGTCAGCTGGGGTTGTATTCAGTGGAAGAGATTTAACACAACAAGGCTGTGGAATTAATATAATAGTATTATTATATTTTGTTGTTGAATAAGTTTAATAATGGTAGACTTATGTCAAGTATTAGGATATATTCTAAGCCAACGGACCAGCATAGTTAAATTATAAACAGGTGAGGACAGAAATAATACTGGGACAGACAGAGAATACATAATAAGAATAGAAGATAGGAAGAGAATTTAGTTTGGTTCGCTTAGTTAGGATATTAATTCATGGAGAGACTATCGGCTCCATTTGGCATGTATTTTAGTTTTGATTTTAAGTTTGTTTGGTAAATTCGCTAAGAAGAGATTTGACTGTTTACACAGACAAGCACATAGGCATTTAAAACCATACAAAGCAGCACAGATAAATCTTAAATAAGACACTTGACAGAGAATTGTTACAGGGTAGCTAAGGATGAATGCCCCAGGGAGAATTTGACATGTGGAAAATGAAAGGGGGCAATCCTACAAGAGAAGGGCTGACATAAGGATCATTTGTTTAGATATGCAGCAATATTGATACATGGCTTGAGCCATGTATAAATAGGGGGAGTATGGTAGAGCAGGTGATAGAACAGGTTAGGATAAACAAGGATAATTACTTAAACAAAAACATTTTTTGTAGAATATCCATTCCAACATTTGGAAATGGACTTAGTGAACTATTCCGATTTACATTTACATTTAGCAGACGCTCTTATCCAGAGCGACTTACAGTAGTGAATGCATACATTTCATTTCAGATTTGAGGGGAAGAAGGGGTGTTTAACAATAATATATAAGTATAGCAAATGGGTAGAAGCGTTCCCAACTTACTTGGTGGACATGATTATGGTAGCTAAAATATTAAGTCAAGATATTATCCCTAGAGTTGGTTTACTGGGATCTATCTCTTTAAATGATGGATGACAGTTTAGCTAATCAGGTAGAGCCTATAGAATGCCAGAGTTAGGGAGAATAGAGATACCAGAACAGGTAGACATAGAAGTTGAAGTAATACTAACAGACACATGAGAAGACTGTTTGTTAACCAAACCCGTATGTCCAAGATTTTGTGTCCAACAGGTGAATTACAGGAGAAGGTGATTCACTCAGTCCAACCAGGAGACTGGGTGTGGATCCAGTCTCTGAGGAGAAAAGACAGGAAGCAGCCCCGTTGGGAAGGCCCATACAGGTTCTGTTAAACCACTGCCTTTGCCATTAGAAAAGCTGAGAGAGTCACTTGGGTCCACGTTATCCACTGCAAGAAGGTATGTACACATATGAGCACTGCTGATCACACACAGAGTTAGGAGAAGAACCGAGTACCAACAGGGTCCGGGGGTTACCTCCTTAACGAAGATTTCCTATCCCGACTGTGTGTGCTCCTAGAGGTAGCTGTAGCTCAGTTGGTAGTTCAGTTGGTAGTTGGTAGCTCAGTTGGTAGAGCCAACTGTAGCTCAGTTGGTAGAGCATGGTGTTTGCAATGCCAGGGTTGTGGGTTTGATTCCCACGGGGGGCCATGTATGAAATGTATGCATTCACTACTGTAAGTCGCTCTGGATAAGAGCGTCTGCTAAATGACTAAAATGTAATGTAAATGTAGGTGTGAGTATGGGGTGGTACCTAGCAGAGAGACTAAGGGCAGGAGAGGGTTGGCGGTTTTTAAGAAGAGTAGAGACTCTGAGCTGCATCATAGTCTAATCTGACTGATACATTGATCCACCACCTTCTGGCACTAATCATACGATACCGTTGTCATTTATAAGAATGCAAAGATAAACTATATAATACACTGATGAGTGACTTACAGAATAAGGAATCAAAGAAGATCAAGATGTAGAATTTTAGGTAAACATTAAACAATTTCCTGGGGAAGCAGACAACTGTACAGGAATTGGGGTTGGCCAGATTGAAGTACTCAGCCAACCCACCTCGGTTCACCTGGATTCCTGATGAGCACCAGTGTTATAGATACAAGAATGGCACCGAGAATTGAGATGATTTTAACGGCTGGAAAGGTAATCGTTAATGTGACTGACTTAGGTTTGAAAGCACAGGAGAAAATGTGTAACCTCATAGCACCTATGGCTGATGAAGGGTGGGCTAGTACCAGCAAAGGACGCATACGACAAGAATTACCACAAAGGGTGGTTAGGAACTTGCGCCCTGGGGTTATTGGTCCAACCAGTTTGAATTAGTGATAAGAGACCAGTTATAGGAGGCTAAAGTAGGTACAGGAGGAGTTTTGATAAGGATGGGAATGGCTTTGTCTAGATGGATGCTATTGGCATCCTCAGGGAGGTTCCAGATGAATACAAAGTTATGAATCAAATATGTGAAGGCTTTAACACTACATTATGTTGGTAGTTGACAATAAATAATAATGTGGATTGAATTAATGACATCTTTTATAATCAACAGAGATTCATGAATGAAACCGGGGATGCAGTAAAGAGGTTCTCTGACCAATTTTCCGCCACCTCCCTCATGACCTGGTAAAATAGACTAACTCTCGATAGGTTACGGGCAAAGAGGATGGTGTAGGTAGAATGATTAGGTTCATTGCTGTACGTACATTTTTGATAACACAGCTCATGTTTGGGAAATGGAAAAGTGTTGCAAGAACTGTATTATGGGCTGCTTTAACCTGTATGAGTGTGTTTGGGTTGTGTGGTTGTTGTTTGGTCCCGTGTGCAAGAGGTTTAATAACCAGAACTTTAGAGAGATGATAACGGAGCAGATGGTGAGCTACGGACCGAGTGAAAGTTCAGATCAATGAGACGACAAGTACCTACCGCCGAGCAAGCCTGTTCCCCTTTTTCTTTGTCACGTCTTGCAGACGTGAAGAGGGGGATTTGTAATAAAGATAATCTAACATTTTACCTAATGATATATAAGGAGGGCATTTGCACAACATGCTTCACAACAGCACACAACAAAATTCCAGAGACATATTGAGCAACCAACTGATACCAATCACGACCACACCCAGAGACAGATGGCTGACTTAAGCACTCACACAAAAATGTCAAGACATGAAAGCGCCCTAGCCACACGAACTGACCACTGGTGTAAAAAACAACATTCCATGAATATCGTAACCAACCAGACATGAATTAGCAGAAAAACACACTCAGGGGTGTTGGACTCCGAGGACAAAGGACACTGCCCAGGGCCAATGGGAAGTCGACACCACCTGGAGAATGGACCGTCCCTCCACTCATCGACCAGTCAGGAGAGCGGACCTACTAGACTCAACCTACGTCAACACACTGTTATTTCATTGTATAAATTGGATGCACACCATGTTTCGGCGCTCTCTTCCGCTAGTTCCCTATGAGCTAAACGAAGGAGTCCGTGCACGCTTTGCCAAATATCTTTGTCTCATAATAAAATGCCTTACTATAATTGAATCCACCCGGTCCAGCGTCCTGACTTGGTCTCCTTCTCAAGTAACTGATCATCAACACTTGTCAAAGAGCACTGTTTCCGCCTGGTTTCGAACCGAGGACCTTTCGCGTGTAAAGCGAATATGATAACCACTACACTACAGAAACCGCTGCTCGATCTTTCTGCAAGTGGTAAACCGAATTTTACCGATATTCATGGCACGTATTCGAATTTCCAAAATAAGGCATTAATGAAATTCTCTGTTACCACTATGATACTTCTTGAATGTGTCAATGAGCGTTGTCCCCACCCGGTTTCGAACCAGGGACTTTTCGCGTGTGAAGCAAACGTGATAACCACTATACCACAGAAACTGCTGCTACATTTAGCTACAAGGAGTAAACCGAATTTTACAGATATTCATGGCACGCGTTCGAATTCCCAAAATTAGGCATTTATGAAAATAACTATTCTCTGTTAAAAGTACATTACCTACTGCACGTGTCAAAGAGCACTGTTTCCGCCCGGTTTCGAACCGAGGACCTTTCGCGTGTAAAGCAAACTTGATAACCACTACACTACAGAAACTGCTACTTAATTTTTCTGCAAGGAGTAAACCGAATTTTACAGATATTCATGGCACGTATTCGAATTTCCAAAATAAGGCATTAATGAAATTCTCTGTTACCGCTATAGTACTTCTTGAATGTGTCAATGAGCGTTGTTTCCGACCGGTTTCGAACCAAAGACTTTTCGCATGTGAAGCAAACATGATAACCACTACACTACAGAAACTGCTGCTACATTTATCTACAAGGAGTAAACCGAATTTTACTGATATTCATGGCACGTATTCGAATTTCCAAAATGCAGAATTTATGAAAATAACTATTCTCTGTTAAAAGTATAGTACCTTACTGGACGTGTCAAAGAGCACTGTTTCCATCCGGTTTCGAACCAGGGACTTTTCGCGTGTGAAGCGAACGTGACAACCACTACACCACAGAAACTAGTACTACAACCAGCTGCAAGGAGTAAACCGAATTTTACTGATATTCATGGCACGTGTTCAAATTTCCAAAATTAGGTATTTATGAAAATAACTATTCTCTGATTAAAGTAAAGTACCTACTGCACGTGTTAAAGAGAACTGTTTCCGCCCGGTTTCGATCAGAGGACCTTTTGCGTGTTAAGCGAACTTGATAACCACTACACTACAGAAACTGCTGCTACATTTAGCTACAAGGATTAAACCGAATTTTAAAGATATTCATGGAATGTATTCGAATTTCCAAAATAAGGGATTCATGAAATTCTCTGTGGTACTAATTGAATGTGTCAATGAGCGTTGTTTCCGCCCGATTTCGAACCAGGGACCTTTCGCGTGTGAAGCAAACATGATAACCACTACACTACAGAAACTGCTGCTTGATTTGTCTGCAAGGAGTAAAC
Organism: Salmo trutta; assembly: GCF_901001165.1. NCBI lineage: Eukaryota > Metazoa > Chordata > Actinopteri > Salmoniformes > Salmonidae > Salmo > Salmo trutta. The sequence goes on along the minus strand of NW_021822911.1, from coordinate 5,267,575 downwards.
CGAAATGTACAGATATTCATGGCACGTATTCGAATTTCCAAAATAAGTCATTAATTAAATTCTCTGTTACCGCTATAGTACTTCTTGAATGTGTCAATGAGCGTTGTCTCCACCCGGTTTCGAACCAGGGACCTTTCACGTGTGAAGCAAACGTGATAACCAATACACTACATAAACTGCTGCTACAATTATCTTGCAAGGAGTAAACCGAATTTTACTGATATACATGGCACGTGTTCAAATTTCCAAAATTAAGTATTTATGAAAATAAATATTCTCTGTTAAAAGTAAAGTACCTACTGCACGTGTTAAAGAGCACTGTTTCCGCCCGGTTTCGATCCGAGGACCTTTCGCGTGTTAAGCGAACGTGATAACCACTACACTACAGAAACTGCTTCTACAATTAGCTGCAAGGAGTAAACCGAATTTTACAGATATTCATGACATGTATTCGAATTTCCAAAATAATGCATTAATGAATTTCTCTGTTACCACTATGATACTTCTTGAATGTGTCATTGAGCGTTGTTTCCGACCGGTTTCGAACCAAAGACTTTTCGCATGTGAAGCAAACGTGATAACCACTACACTACAGAAACTGCTGCTACATTTATCTACAAGGAGTAAACCGAATTTTACAGATATTCATGGCACGTATTCGAATTTCCAAAATAGAAAATTTATGAAAATAACTATTCTCTGTTAAAAGTATAGTGCCTACTGCACGTGTCAAAGAGCACTGTTGCCGCCCGGTTTCAAACCGAGGACTTTTCGCGTGTTAAGCGAACGTGATAACCACTACACTACAGAAACTGCTGCTACATTTAGCTACGAGGAGTAAACCAAATTTTACCGATATTCATGGCACGTATTCGAATTTCCAAAATAAGTCATTAATGAATTTCTCTGTTATCACTATGATACTTCTTGAATGTGTCAATTAGCATTGTTTCCGCCGGGTTTCGAACCAGGGACTTTTCACGGGTGAAGCAAACGTGATAACCACTACACTACAGAAACTGCTGCTACAATTATCTGCAAGGAATAAACCGAATTTTACAGATATTCATGGCACGCTTTCAAATTTCCAAAATTAGGCATTTATGAAAATAACTATTCTCTGTTAAAAGTACAATACCTACTGCACGTGTTAAAGAGCACTGTTTCCCCCCGGTTTCGATCCGAGGACCTTTCGCGTGTTAAGCGAACTTGATAACCACTACACTACAGAAACTGCTGCCACATTTAGCTACGAGGAGGACACGTTCAAGAAGTACTATAGCGGTAACAGAGAATTTCATTAATGCCTTATTTTGGAAATTCGAATATGTACCATGAATATCAGTAAAATTCGGTTTACTCCTTGCAAGATAATTGTCGCAGCAGTTTCGGTAGTGTATTGGTTATCACGTTCGCTTTAGAAGCGAAAGGTCCTTGGTTCGAAACCGGGTGGAAACAGTGCTATTTGACACGTGCAGTAGGTACTATACTTTTAACAGAGAATAGTTATTTTCATAAATTCTGTATTTTGGAAATTCGAATACGTGCCATTTATATCAGTAAAATTCGGTTTACTCCTTGCAAGATAATTGTAGCAGCAGTTTCTGTAATGTAGTGGTTATCACATTTGCTTCACACGCGAAAGGTCACTGGTTCGAAACCGGGCGGAAACAACGCTCATTGACACATTCAAGAAGTACTATAGCGGTAACAGAGAATTTCATTGATGCCTTATTTTGGAAATTCGAATACGTGCCATGAATATCTGTAAAATTCGGTTTACTCCTTGTAGCAAAATGTAGCAGCAGTTTCTGTAGTGTAGTAGTTATCACGTTTGCTTCACATGCGATAGGTCCTCGGTTCGAAACCGGGTGGAAACAGTGCTCTTTGTCACGTGCAGTAGGTACTGTACTTTTAACAGAGAATAGTTATTTTCATAAATTCTGTATTTTGGAAATTCGAATACGTGCCATGAATATCGGTAAAATTCGGTTTACTCCTTGCAGCTAATTTTACAGCAGTTTCTGTACTGTAGTGGTTATCACATTCGCTTTACACGCGAAAGGTCCTTGATTTGAAACCGGGCAGAAACAGTGCTCTTTGACACATGCAGTAGGTACTGTACTTTAAACAGAGAATAATTATTTTCATAAATGCCTTATCTTGGAAATTCGAATACATGCCATGAATATCTGTAAAATTCGGTTTACTTCTTGCAGAAAAATCATTCAGCAGTTTGTGTAGTGTAGTGGTTATCACGTTCGCTTTACACGGGAAATGTCCTCGGTTCGAAAAACGGGTGGAAACAGTGCTCTTTAACACGTGCAGTAGGTACTATACTTTTAACAGAGAATAATTATTTTCATAAATACCTAATTTTCGAAATTTGAACACTTGCCATGAATATCAGTAAAATTCGGTTTACTCCTTGCAGACAATTGTAGTGGCAGTTTCTATAGTGTAGTGGTTATCACGTTTGCTTAACACGCAAAAGGTCCTCGGATCGAAACCGGGCGGAAACAGTGCTCTTTGACACGTGCAGTAGGTACTTTACTTATAACAGAGAATAGTTATTTTCATAAATACCTAATTTTGGAAATTTGAACACGTGCCATGAATATCAGTAAAATTCGGTTTACTCCTTGCAGATAATTGTAGCAGCTGTTTCTGTAGTGTAGTGGTTATCACGTTTGCTTCACACGCGAAAGGTCCCTGGTTCGAAACCGGGCGGAAACAACGCTCGTTGACACATTCAAGAAGTACTACAGCGGTAACAGAGAATTTCATTAATGCCTTATTTTGGAAATTCGAATACGTGCCATGATTATCTGTAAAATTCGGTTTACTCCTTGTAGCAAACTGTAGCAGCAGTTTCTGTACTGTAGTGGTTATCACATTCGCTTTACACGCGAAAGGTCCTTGTTTTGAAACCGGGCAGAAACAGTGCTCTTTGACACATGCATTAGGTACTGTACTTTAAACAGAGAATAATTATTTTCATAAATGCCTTCTTTTGGAAATTCGAATACGTGCCATGTATATCTATAAAATTCGGTTTACTCCTTGTAGCTAAATGTAGCAGCAGTTTCTGTAGTGTAGTTGTTATCACGTTTGCTTCACATCCGAAAAGTCCTTGGTTCGAAACCGGTCGGCAACAACGCTCATTGACACATTCAAGAAGTATCATAGTGGTAACAGAGAAATCCGTTAATGCCTTATTTTGGAAATTTGAATACGTGCCATGAATATCTTTAAAATTCGGTTTACTCCTTGCAGCTAATTGTAGCAGCAGTTTCTGTAGTGTAGTGGTTATCACGTTTGCTTCATACGTCCCTTTTTGGAGTTTCAGAAGTGGAAGAGAAGCAGGTGTCTGAGTGCTTGAGAGAGAATATCGTTGTTTTTGGAGGTCTATTTGCTTTATAGGTTTGAAAGTTTGTGAGTGACTGTAGTGAAGTTTCTGTGAAACTTTTTTGCTATTGTCCCCCATCAGCGTGAGCTGTTTGGGGGATATTGCTTAAAATAACCGGACAGACAACATGGCTTCGACATCAAGAATACAAACGACGACGAGAAAGGACAACAGTGAAATCAGAATGTTAAACGAAGAACTGAAAAAAAGAACATATGAGAAGGAACTGACGGTGAACGTGGAAATAAGTGGAGAAGGGAAAATAACAACGATGGAATTGCTGAGAGGAATAAAGGAAGTTTGCGGAGCAATACTGGGATGTCGAATGAAAGACGGAAATAAGTATGAAATAACAATGTCTCATGTAAATGGAAAAGAAAGACTAATAGATGGGCTAAAGATAAAGAACTGTCAAATCATGGCTAAAGAATTAGGGAACGATGAGCTGGTGGTGTCCTTTTTGAACTTGCCCGCATACATTACGGATGAGGAGATAGAAGAGAAACTAAAAGGCTGGAATGTGAAGGCGACCACGCCAATCAAGAGGAGGATGTGGCCAGGAACGGACATTGTAGATGGGACGAGATTTTGCAAGGTAAAGTTTACAGACAATGTGCAATCCTTGCCATATTCTACTAAATTTAACACTGTCGAGGGATTTGAATATTTTCGTGTAATCCATGACAATCAAGTGAAGGTATGTAGATTATGTATTCAGCCGGGGCACATACTAAAGGAATGTCCGGAATTCACATGCCACAAATGTAGTGAACAAGGGCATTATGCCAGAGAATGTCGGAACATAGGAAATGTGTGCAAAATGTGTGACAGACCCAAAGTTAGATGTAGCTGTAATAAGGGAGAAGATCACTTACTTTTGCAAACAATGGACCTCACGTCTGAGGAAGGGGAGGGGAGTGTGCCGATGGAGAGAGAGGATGAGAGTGACATGGAGAGTGTGACTCCAGAGACAATGGCAGATAAGCTTGAAGAGCCTGTAATGTCTTATGGCAAAGCACGAGACGGGGTTTTAGTCTCTGCTGCTGACAAGGTGGAACAGCAGCACATGATGGGTGAAATACATACACAGGTGGAGATGGTGCAAGGTGCTTCTCAGGTGCCTGAGCCAGCTTTAAGCCTGTGTGAGAATTACACCAAAGAGTGGGTTGGGTCCACTGAAGTCACGGGCACTGTTAAAGCGCACTTTTCAAAAGGCTTCACAGCCGCTCCCCCCAAAAAATCCAAATAAAGAGACGGATGATGAAATAGATGGTGAGGATCTTCAGTTGTTTGTAAAAAATAAGAGGTCATTGTCGAAAACCAGGGAGATGATGGGATTTGGAAAAAAGAAAAAGTAGGATTTGAAAGGACTTGTTTGACTCTGATTATACTTCTGCAAACATTAATAATGATTACAGTCGCATCCCTAAACGGTAACAGTTTGAGAAACATGAGAAAATTTGAGCAGGTATTAGTGTCTGTTAAGGCAGACATGTTGTGTTTTCAAGAGACCAATTGGACAGAATCCAAAATGCAGGAGATTAAGAGTAAATGGTCTGATTTAATTTTTTGTAGTCATGGAGGAGATAAAACATGTGGTGTGGCTATTTTGATAAAAAATGATGTGGTGCAGAATGTAAAACAAATATATGCTGACAATGATGGTAGACTTATTGTAATTGAATTTGAAGTTCAAAATGTAGTTTTTCGTTTAATTAATGTTTATGCTTCAAATATTGAATCTGAAAGGAGAGAAATGTTTCACAAATTAAAAACACTGTGCTCAGAAAACTGTATACTGATAGGAGATTTTAATGTGAGGTGTAATAGAATGGATGCCTCTAGTTGTGCTAAATTCAGATATGACTCTTCTAGAAATGCATTATGGAAACTTATGAATGAGGAGAATCTAGTAGATATATGGAGGGCTGAAAATCCAAACAGAAGAGTATTCTCTAGAAGGCAGGTGGTTCTAAAGGAATTAAAACAAAGCAGAATTGATTTATGTCTAGCAAAACAAGAATTGGTGCAGAATGTTAAGAAGGTGTCATATACCTTTACAGCATATAGTGATCATGCAGTAATGTCATTTGAAATGGGTTTTGGTGTGGAGAGGAGAGGGGGAGGTGTATGGTGTTTAAATGCCAGTCTGTTAAAGGAGGAAGGATATAGAAATGAAATTGTTGAATGTATTAATGATGAAATGTCTAATGTACTGTTAAAAGAGAATGTGTGTTTATGGTGGGAGGAAGTGAAAGTAAAAGTAAAAAATAGGAGTATTAGGTACGCAAAAAATCATAACCGGTTAGATAAGCAGAAAGAAATAATGCTTAGGAATAGGATGTTGCATGAACTTGAAAAGGCTGATACGGATCCAGACTATGATGTTGTGAATTATTTGAAAATCCATGCAGAGCTGGGTAGTTATGAAAAAAAGAAATGTTTGGGTGCTATTGTTAGGAGCAGGGCACAGTACGCTTTGGAGGGAGAGAAATGTACATCCTTTTTTTGGGGTCTGGAAAAAAGAAAACAAACTAAGAGTTACATTGTAGAGTTGGAAGATGAAAGAGGTGTAAAGGTAAACGATTTTGTTGGGATCTTAGAGACAGTTGAAAACTTTTACAGAAATCTTTACAAAAAGAATGTAGATAAAGTGTGTGTTGTAAAAGTGTTGGATACAATTAGTGCCAAAGTATCGCAGGCAGAGAGAATGATGTGTGATGAAGAGATTTCGATTATGGAAATCAAGGAAGCAATTGTTAGCACGCAAGGTAATAAAAGTCCGGGTTTGGACGGTTTAACAAATGAGTTCTATAAAGTCTTTGTAGATATTTTGGCACCCATTTTAGTGAGGGTGTTTCATTATATGGAAGAGAATAAGGAAATACCTGAGTCTATGTCAACTGGAATGCTAACAATCTTATTCAAAAATAGGGGCAGTAGATTAAAGTTAGAAAATTATAGGCCTATTAGCCTTCTAAATTCGGACTATAAGATACTGACTAAAGTGTTAGCGAATAGGATGAAAAAGGTGATTGGGAGTATTATTGAATCAACACAAGCCTACGGCATACCTGGAAGAGATATTGCAGATGTAATTTGTACAATTAGGGATGTTGTTAATCAAATGAAAAATGAAGGTGGTATAGTTTTAAGTTTGGATTTTAACAAAGCTTTTGATAGAGTGGAGCACAGCTTTTTATTACAAACTATGGAGAGGTTTGGGTTTAGGCCAAAGTTTGTATCTTGGATCAACCTGTTGTATAGTGGGGCTAAAAGTTGTGTGAAATGTAACGGAGTGTTAACAGATACTTTCCCTGTGGAGAGGTCAGTAAGGCAGGGCTGTCCTTTGTCAGCTCTGCTGTACAGTGTTTCTACAGAACCGTTAGCTACATTGATAAATAGTAATAAAGAAGTAAGGGGTGTTGGAATCCCAGGTGGTGGTGTCAGTGTTGTACATCAGTACGCTGATGACACTACTTGTACTGTGAAGGATATAGAAAGTATTGGAAGCATTATGGAAATCATAGATATATATGGCAAGGCATCGGGTGCTAAAGTTAATATAGAGAAGACTGAAATAATGTTTGTTGGGGATATCAATGTAAAAGGGTGTGAGATTCCATTCAAGAGCGCAAAGGATTTTATTAAAGTGCTGGGAGTAAACATTGGTGTAAAGGAGAAAGAGGCAAAAGATATAACTTGGACTGGGATCCTTAATAAAGTCAAGCTAACGTTGAATTTCTGGAAAAATAGAAAACTTAAGTTACAAGGGAAAGTAATTGTTGCAAATGCTTTGGTATTATCCAAATTTGTGTATGTTTTGGGAGTCCTGGACATGCCGGAGTGGGTCCTAAATGAATTGAATAATGTGGTGTCAAATTTTATATGGGATGGTAAAGGAGTGAGAATAGCTCAGGAAACATTGATTGCTGACTATGTGGATGGAGGTTTAAAACTTGTAGATTTAGATGTCAAAAGAAAAGCTATTAGGATAAAAACAGTAAAGAAATATTTGTATGACAGTGAAGATTATGGCTGGAAACACTTCTTTAAAGTCTACTTAGAGGAGAGTGGTGGTTGTGAGGATAATGGTTTATTGATGGGGCTTAAAAGGGCAATGTTTGAAAAGGTACCAGATTTTTATAAAGAGGTGCTAAATGCATGGGCAGAGTTGTTGCCTAATGTATATTATGAATGTGGACATATTGACCTGATTATGAATCAACCTATATTTCTGAATGAGAAAATCAAGAACAAAGAAAAAGTTTTGTATAATAAAGTATTTATGAGTGCAGGTCTACGGCAAATAAAAGATTATACATATGAGGTAATTCCAGGGTTTTTACCTGGGGAAGCTATTTTTGACATAATCAATGAATGGGATGAAGAGGTGGGAAGGGGAACAGTGAATAACATGTATAACAAGATAAAGAATAGTATACCAAGAGAATGGGTTGATTTAATAAATAGTGAAGTTGAAAGAGAAGATTTATTTGTATTTCCTCATTTGTTCATTGGTAGCAGTAAGAAGAAAGTACATTTATCTAGTATACCAGTGAAAAGATTGTATAGAATAATGGTAGGAAAAGTGTGTAGAAGGCCGGCTGCTGAGAAATTTTGGAAAGTAGTTTTTCCGGAATTAGATGAAAAAAAGATATGGGAAAATTTAAATGTAAAATATAATAGTAAGGAGTGTGAAAATAATGATTTCAAATTAAGACATAATAGAATATTTACAAAGGTGGTGTTAAAGCAAATTAATGGTGAGATAGAAAGGGAATGCGATGTATGTGGACGTTTCCCAGAAACTCTAATGCATTTGTTTATAGAATGTGAGGATTTAAAATATTTTTTTTGTAAAGTTAAGGAAATGTTATGTAGAAACTGGGGGGGAGATTTCGTGAAAAAGTATGCGTGGGAGGAACTTTTGTTATTTGGAGTGTCTGGTAAATGTGAGGGTGTTAATGTGTGTTTGTTGAATATGGTTTTGAGTTTTGTGAGGTATGCTATTTTTTGTAGGAGGAATTATGTTTCTTTTGACAGAAAGAGGGTTCAGGTGTGGAGTATCTTTATAGCACTGTTCAGTAAACACATAGATATGTTGTTTAATTATGGGATGGAACATTTTGATGAATCTTTTGTTGAAGGGAGTGGGTTAATTTCACGAGAGGAGAGTGGAGGTATCACTTATAATTTTTGAAAGCACTGTTTTGATATTTACTTTGTTTTTCATTGGGTCCCTTGAATTTGATAGGGGGTGAATTGTTCACCAGCTTCTGTTAGTCTAGTGTCTTCTCTATTGTTCTCTGTGGATTGTACTGTAAACAGTAGATTGTACTGTAAATATTGTAAACAAACATTTTTGATAATAAAAAAATAAATAAAAAATCACATTTGCTTAACACGCGAAAGGTCCTCGGTTCGAAACCGGGCGGAAACAACGCTCATTGACAAATTCAAGAAGTACCGTAGTGTTAACAGAGAATTTCATTAGTGCCTTATTTTGGAAATTCGAATACCTGCCATGAATATCTGTAAATTTCAGTTTACTCCTTGTAGCAAAATGTAGCAGCAGGTTCTGTAGTGTAGTGGTTATCACGTTTGCTTCACACGCGAAAGGTCCCTGGTTCGAAACCAGACGGAAACAACGCTCATTGACAAATTCAAGAAGTACTGTAGTGGTAACAGAGAATTTCATTAGTGCCTTATTTTGGAAATATGAATATCTTTAAAATTCGGTTTACTCCTTGCAGCTAATTGTACCAGCAGTTTCTGTACTGTAGTGGTTATCACATTCGCTTTACACGCGAAAGGTCCGTGGTTTGAAACCGGACAGAAACAGTGCTCTTTGACACATGCAGTAGGTACTGTACTTTAAAAGGAGAATAATTCTTTTCATAAATGCCTTATTTTGGAAATTCGAATACGTGCCATGAATGTCTGTAAAATTCGGTTTACTCCTTGTAGCAAAATGTAGCAACAGTTTCTGTAGTGTAGTGGTTATCACGTTCGCTTAACACGCGACAGGTCCTCGGTTCGAAACCGGGCGGAAACAACGCTAATTTACACATTCAAGAAGTATCAGTGATAACAGAAATATTTATTAATGACTTATTTTGGAAATTCGAATACGTGCTATGAATATCTTTAAAATTCGGTTTACTCCTTGCAGCTAATTGTAGTACTAGTTTCTGTGGTGTAGTGGTTATCACGTTTGCTTCACATGCGAAAAGTCTTTGGTTCGAAACCGGTCGGAAACAACGCTCATCGACACATTCAAGAAGTACTATAGCGGTAACAGAGAATTTCATTAATGCCTTATTTTGGAAATTCGAATACGTGCCATGAATATCTGTAAAATTCGGTTTACTCCTTGCTGAAAAATCAAGCAGCAGTTTCTGTAGTGTAGTGGTTATCACGTTCGCTTTACACGCGAAAGTTCCTCGGTTCGAAACCGGGTGGAAACAGTGCTATTTGACACGTGCAGTAGGTACTGTACTTTTAATAGAGAATAGTTATTTTCATAAATGCCTAATTTTGGAAATTTGAACGCATGCCATGAATATCTGTAAAATTCGGTTTACTCCTTGAAGATAATTTTAGCAGCAGTTTCTGTATTGTAGTGGTTATCACGTTTGCTTCACACGTGAAAAGTCCCTGGTTCGAAACCGGGCGGAAACAAAGCTCATTGACACATTCAAGAAGTACTATAGCAGTAACAGAGAATTTAATTAGTGCCTTATTTTGGAAATTCGAATACCTGCCATGAATATCTTTAAAATTCGGTTTACTCCTTGCAGCTAATTGTACCAGCAGTTTCTGTACTGTAGTGGTTATCACATTCGCTTTACACGCGAAAGGTCCGTGGTTTGAAACCGGACAGAAACAGTGCTCTTTGACACATGCAGTAGGTACTGTACTTTAAAAGGAGAATAATTCTTTTCATAAATGCCTTATTTTGGAAATTCGAATACGTGCCATGAATATCTGTAAAATTCGGTTTACTCCTTGCAGATAATCGTAGCAGCAGTTTCTGTAGTGTAGTGATTATCACGTTTGCTTCACACACGAAAGGTCCCTAGTTCAAAACCGGGTGGAAACAATGCTCATTGACACATTCAAGAAGTACTATAGCGGTAACAGAGAATTTCATTGATGCCTTATTTTGGAAATTCGAATACGTGCCATGAATATCTGTAAAATTCGGGTTACTCCTTGCAGCTAATTGTAGTACTAGTTTCTGTGGTGTAGTGGTTATCACGTTTGCTTCATACGCGAAAGGTCCCTGGTTCGAAACCGGGAGGAAACAACGCTCATTGACACATTCAAGAAGTACTATTGCGGTAACAAAGAATTTCATTAATGACTTATTTTGGAAATTCGAATACGTGCCATGAATATCTGTAAAATTCGGTTTACTCCTTGCAGAAAAATCAAGCAGCAGTTTCTGTAGTGTAGTGGTTATCACGTTTGCTTCACACGCAAAAGGTTCCTGGTTCGAAACCAGGCGGAAACAACGCTCATTGACACATTCAATTAGTACCACAGAGAATTTCATGAATCCCTTAATTTGGAAATTCGAATACGTTCCATGAATATCTTTAAAATTCGGTTTACTCCTTGCAGCTAATTGTAGCAGTAGTTTCTGTGGTGCAGTGTTTATCTCGTTTGCTTCACACGCGAAAGGTCCCTGGTTCGAAACCAGCGGAAACAATGCTCATTGACACATTCAAGAAGTAATATAGCGGTAACAGAGAATTTCATTAATGCCTTATTTTGGAAATTCGAATACGTGCCATGAATATCTGTAAAATTCGGTTTACTCCTTGTAGCAAAATGTAGCAGCAGTTTCTGTAGTGTAGTGGTTATCACATTTACTTAACACGCGAAAGATCCTCGGTTCGAAACCGAGTGGAAACAGTGGTCTTTGACACGTCCAGTAAGGTACTGTACTTTTAACAGAAAATAGTTATTTTCATAAATTCTGTATTTTGGAAATTCGAAAACGTGCCATGAATATCTGTAAAATTCGGTTTACTCCTTGTAGATAAATGCAGCAGCAGTTTCTGTAGTGTAGTGGTTATCACGTTTGCTTCACACGCGAAAGGTCCCTGGTTCGAAACCAGGCGGAAACAACGCTAATTGACACATTCAAGAAGTATCATAGTGATAACAGAGAAATTCATTAATGACTTATTTTGGAAATTCGAATACGTGCCATGAATATCGGAAAAATTCAGTTTACTCCTTGCAGCTAATTGTAGCAGCAGTTTCCGTAGTCTAGTGGTTATCACGTCGAACCAAGGACGCGAAAGGTCCTTGGTTCGAAACCGGGTGGAAACAGTGCTCTTTGACAAGTGCAGTAGGTACTATACTTTTAACAGAGAATAGTTATTTTCATAAACACCTAATTTTGGAAATTTGAACACGTGCCATGAATATCTGTAAAATTCGGTTTACTCCTTGCAATAACTGTCGCAGCAGTTTCTGTATTGTAGTGGTTATCACGTTCGCTTCACACGCGAAAGGTCCCTGGTTCGAAACCAGGCGGAAACAACGCTCATTAACACATTCAATTAGTACCACAGAGAATTTCATGAATCCTTTATTTTGGAAATTCGAATACGTTCCATGAATATCTTTAAAATTCGGTTTACTCCTTGCAGCTAATCGTAGTAGTAGTTTCTGTGGTGTAGTGTTTATCACGTTCGCTTCACACACGAAAGGTCCCAGGTTTGAAACCAGCTGAAACAATGCTCATTGACACATTCAAGAAGTACTATAGTGGTAACAGAGAAATTCATTAATGCCTTATTTTGGAAATTCGAATACGTGCCATGAATATCTGTAAAATTCGGTTTACTCCTTGCAGCTAATTGTAGCAGCAGTTTCTGTAGTCTAGTGGTTATCACGTCGAACCGAGAATGCGAAAGGTCCTCGGATCAAAACCGGGTGGACACAGTGCTCTTTGACACGTGCAGTAGGTACTGTACTTTTAACAGAGAATAGTTATTTTCATAAATTCTGTATTTTGGAAATTCGAATATGTGCCATGAATATCTGTAAAATTCGGTTTACTCCTTGTAGCAAACTGTAGCAGCAGTTTCTGTAGTGTAGTGGTTATCCCGTTCGCTTAACACGCGAAAGGTCCTCGGTTCGAAACCGGGCGGAAACAGTGCTCTTTGACACGTGCAGTAGGCACTGTACTTTTAACAGAGAATAGTTATTTTCATAAATACCTTATTTTGGAAATTCGAACGCGTGCCATGAATATCTTTAAAATTCGGTTTACTCCTTGCAGCTAATTGTACCAGCAGTTTCTGTACTGTAGTGGTTATCACATTCAATTTATACAATGAAATAACAGTGTGTTGACGTAGGTTGAGTCTAGTAGGTCCGCTCTCCTGACTGGTCGATGAGTGGAGGGACGGTCCATTCTCCAGGTGGTGTCGACTTCCCATTGGCCCTGGGCAGTGTCCTTTGCACACGGGACCAAACAACAACCACACAACCCAAACACACTCATACAGGTTAAAGCAGCCCATAATACAGTTCTTGCAACACTTTTCCATTTCCCAAACATGAGCTGTGTTATCAAAAATGTACGTACAGCAATGAACCTAATCATTCTACCTACACCATCCTCTTTGCCCGTAACCTATCGAGAGTTAGTCTATTTTACCAGGTCATGAGGGAGGTGGCGGATAATTGGTCAGAGAACCTCTTTACTGCATCCCCTGTTTCATTCATGAATCTCTGTTGATTAAATGATGTCATTAATTCAATCCACATTATTATTTATTGTCAACTACCAACATAATGTAGTGTTAAAGCCTTCACATATTTGATTCATAACTTTGTATTCATCTGGAACCTTCCTGAGGATGCCAATAGCATCCATCTAGACAAAGCCATTCCCATCCTTATCAAAACTCCTCCTGTACCTACTTTAGCCTCCTATAACTGGTCTCTTATCACTAATTCAAACTGGTTGGACCAATAACCCCAGGGCGCAAGTTCCTAACCACCCTTTGTGGTAATTCTTGTCGTATCCGTCCTTTGCTGGTACTAGCCCACCCTTCATCAGCCATAGGTGCTATGAGGTTACACATTTTCTCCTGTGCTTTCAAACCTAAGTCAGTCACATTAACGATTACCTTTCCAGCCGTTAAAATCATCTCAATTCTCGGTGCCATTCTTGTATCTATAACACTGGTGCTCATCAGGAATCCAGGTGAACCGAGGTGGGTTGGCTGAGTACTTCAATCTGGCCAACCCCAATTCCTGTACAGTTGTCTGCTTCCCCAAGGAATTGTTTAATGCTCACCTAAAATTCTACATCTTGATTTTCTATGATTCCTTATTCTGTATGTCACTCATCAGTGTATTATATAGTTTATCTTCTACTTCTTCTCAATGACAACGGTATCGTATGATTAGTACCAGAACGTGTTGGATCTGAATGTATCAGAAAGATTAGATTACGATGCAGCTCAGAGCCTCTACTCTTCCCAAAAACCGTCAACCCTCTCCTGCCCTTAGTCGATCTGCTAGGTACCACCCCATACTCACACCTCTAGGAGCACACACAGTGATGAACGGTCGGGATAGGAAATCTTCGTTAAGGAGGTAACCCCCGGACCTTATTGGTTCTCGGTTTTTCTCCTAACTCTGTGTGTGATCATCAGTGCTCATATGTGTACATACCTTCTTGCAGTGGGTAACGTGGACCCAAGTGACTCTCTCAGCTTTTGTAATGGCAAAGGCAGTGGTTTAACAGAACCTGGTATGGGCCTTCCCAACGGGACTGCTTCCAGTTTCCTCAGGGACTGGATCTACACCCAATCTCCTAGTTGGATTGAGTGAATCACCTTCTCCTGTAATTCACCTGTTGGACACAAAATCTTGGACATACGGGTTTGGTTAACAAACAGTCTTCTCATGTGCTCTGCTAGTATTTCTTCAACTTCTATGTCTACCTGTTCTGGTATTTTTAACTCTGTCATTCTATAGGCTCTACCTGATTAGCTAAACTGTCATCCATCATTTAAAGAGATGGCTCCTAGTAAACCAACTCTAGGGATAATATCTTGACTTAATATTTTAGCTACCATAATCATGTCCACCAAGTAAGTTGGTAACGCTTCTACCCATTTGCTATACTTATCTATTCTTGTTAAACACCCCTTCTTCCCCTCAATTCGGAATATTTCAATAAGTCCAAATGTTGGAATGGATCTTCTTACAAATTTTATTTTTTATTTTTAAGTAATTATCCTCTAGGCCATCACTCTTTCCTAACTACTCTACTATACTCCCTTCCCCTTGATACATTGCTTAGCCTATGTATCAATATTGCTGCGTATCCATACAATTTCTTTGGTAGGATAAGTAAATTATCCTTATGTCAGATCTTCTCTTGTAGGATGCCCCTTTCATTTTCTACATGTCCAATTCTCCCTGGGGCCTTCATCCTCGGCTATTCTGTAAAAATTCTCTGTCTAGTTTCTTATCGTCTTTAAGATTTATCTATGCTGCTTTGTATGGTTTTAAATGTCTATGTGCTTGTCTGTGTAAATAGTAACTATAGACCTTCTGCTGCTTTCTAAAATATCATCCCTCTTATTATCCACATTTCAATCATCTGATTAAGCATATTTCTATGTGTTACTATCCAAACGACAGATTAAGACTCATTTCCACAGTCAAACAACTCTCATATCACAGTCACACAACTCTCATATCACAGTCACACAACTCTCATATCACAGTCACAACTCTCATATCAGTCACACAACTCTCATATCACAGTCAGACAACTCTCATACCACAGTCACACAACTCTCATATCACAGTCACACAACTCTCATATCACAGTCACAACTCTCATATCACAGTCACAACTCTCATATCACAGTCACAACTCTCATATCACAGTCACAACTCTCATATCACAGTCACACAACTCTCATACCACAGTCACACAACTCTCATATCACAGTCACACAACTCTCATACCACAGTCAGACAACTCTCATATCACAGTCACACAACTCTATCACAGTCACACAACTCTCATATCACAGTCACACAATTCTCATATCACAGTCACACAACTCTCATATCAGTCACACAACTCTCATATCACAGTCAGACAACTCTCATATCACAGTCACACAACTCTCATATCACAGTCACACAACTCTCATACCAGTCACACAACTCTCATATCACAGTCACACAACTCTCATTTCACAGTCACACAACTCTCATATCACAGTCACACAACTCTCATATCACAGTCACACAACTCTCATTTCCACAGTCACACAACTCTCATATCACAGTCACAACTCTCATATCACAGTCACACAACTCTCATATCACAGTCACACAACTCTCATATCACAGTCACACAACTCTCATATCACAGTCACACAACTCTCATATCACAGTCACACAACTCTCATATCACAGTCACACAACTCTCATATCACAGTCACACAACTCTCATATCACAGTCACACAACTCTCATCAGTCACACAATGCTATTCCCAAACATACCTAATCAATTAGTTGTTTTTCAACAATATTTTAACCTGCAGGAATATTTTCACATTTCTATCTCATGGTTAGTTCCTAGGATAATGTAACTCATACATTTACATCTTTCAATACTTCTAAAATGGGCTACAGGTTTAAAACAATTACAGGTTTAAAATAATTACAGGTGCACCTTACTATCTTATACTATATCATAAATGGTCTTAACTAGTAAACACAGATTCTAGATTTCATACAGCTCACACAGATAGCTGACTGGGCCCTGTTTACACCTCCACACAGGAATACACACTCAGAGCCTTTATAAAAACTCCACATGTTTCGCTCACCTCATTATTTTTTAACTATGTTCGAGATGTGGTATCCACTCGGCTTGCTGCCATTCAGATCAAAGGTGGGACCATCTGCTCCGTTCCCGAAGTGTGGTCTCCCTGAGATCCCAAGTTAGAGGGATCCCTTGTGCACAATTTACCCAGGTCACCAGGAGCGGTCACCAAGTGAAGATTCACATCCCCATCGCCAAATGTGGTTGTTCATTTCTTTAATATCAATTGAGGAGACAAACTTATCACACAAGTCAGAGTTAATCTTAAACTAAATCTTTACTCACTTATAAAGGGAGCAGGTCAATACAACAGACACATATTAAGTGAATCAATTGAGTGCTCTACAATGATGATGGCTGGTCGACGAATCATCCCCAGATGATTCGTTGAGAGATGAATCACCCCCAGATGATTCATTGAGAGATGAATCACCCCTAGATGATTCGTTGAGAGATGAATCATCCCCAGATGATTCGTTGAGAGATGAATCATCCCCAGATGATTCATTGAGAGATGAATCACCCCCAGATGATTCGTTTAGAGCCCCGATACAAAAGTACAAAGGTCTTTTACAGCCAAGATACACCCCTTTCAACCTACATGACCAACAACAGATGTATAGAACGGGTCACAAGGTTAAGATTTGTACGAAAGATACTTATAATTCTCAGCAGACAGTATCTGCTGTAAAAAGAGTACTCTTTGTGTAGAGACCAGGGTCTGGCCCTGGGGTCATCTCTCCCTGGTACCATATAGAACAGAAACATTAACTCATGTTCTGGAATGCAGTCTCTTTAGGTTTTATCACCCAAAAGACATTGTAAATCTCCTGTCAGTGTTTTCTCCCAGAGGCCCATCCTCAGTAGAACACAGACACAATAGTTCTAAGAACCCTCTATTCTGTTGCATAAAACAACCATTTGATGCAATAAAAGTATTATAACATAATCTTGCAGTTTTGCTCTCAGTGTCCACTGGAAGTTGACTAGTAAGAACAACTGGGACATAAAAGACACCCACCATGAGACCCACTAAATCTGCCGAAGAAGAGGCAAACAAAAGAAAAACCCTTCTAGCTTCTAGAACTCTCGTCCCCTTGGAACGAGCCCAAACAAAATTCATCTCCAATACGGAAAAACGTGCAGTCAAAATAAATGGCAACGGACTGGCTAAATGCAAAACACAAAACTTTTTGACTGCCCACCCTTGAGACAATCAGCAACCAAGTTGTCCTTACCACGGACATGTCTGATTTCAAGAGGAAACTCCTGCAATATCTGTAGTAACTTTCCACCTCACTGCAGAGCTTCTCTCTCTTTTCAGGGTTCACTAGATAGGCATGTTGTTGGATTGGGGCCCAGTCCCCAATGTCATGCTCTAGTACATTTGGGTTGGCACATCTGAGAATGAACCCTGATATTCTAAAAGCAGGATAACAATGTCAATATAGTTGTACCGAAAAATTGTCAGTTGGTTACATAAATAATTATGATCACTAAATGTTACATGAAATGTAAATATGAAATATTTGGTTGCATAGTCTTATTTTCGAAGTCTTTTCAATTACATGTTGCTAGATGGGATAGCCCCAATGTCAAAACACAGTTTTAAGTGTCCAAATCAATAACCAATATGCAGAAACAGTTTGTGATAAATTGAAAACCTAAACATAACATGTGCTATGTACACAAACATCTGCCACAATAATCATATTACTTGTATTTTTTAAAACAAGCACCTTATAAACTGCACAAGCACCAGAAACGCTGCTGTTTTGACAAGTAGCAATAAATCACTGATATCCATTAGGGGGGAAATCAGGTTGTTCGTGCTGTTGAAACTAACAACTAAAAAAACACATGGAAATGGGAGATATATTTTACCTCACAGGTTAGAGGACAACCTGCAGAAGACAGTCAGCTACATTTTGGAGTGATGCATTTAAATTTAGGGGTCCCTAAACAAAGGAACACAACACTTATTTGTCATAACTCATCGATATCATGTTGACTAGCTACATCGTGATTCCAGTGGGTAACCAACATGGTAAGTGTAACACAACTCTTTTTGTGTTAATCACTTTTTGTTAAATCTCATAAATAGTAACTCTTCCATTTCAGAGCCTGGATTTTCCCCCTGAGGCTAATATCCATATCATGTTGAAATCAATAGAACAGGGGACAAACGTTTAGGGTTCTACATTGTGACATCATTAAAATACTCCTTCTACAATGTTAAAACATTCTACATTGTGACATTATTTCATTGATATCATGAAACAACTCCTTCATGTATTTTCTGATGTTTAATCAGAGATCTTTTATCAGAGTATCTCTTCCCACATTGATCACAGCTAGGAGGTTTCTCTCCTGTGTGTGTTCTCTGATGTGATACTAGGCTGGTTAGCCAAGCAAATCTTGTCCCACATTGACTACAGCTATATTGTTTCTCTCCTGTGTGTGTTCTCTGGTGTATAGTGAGATAGCTTGACGTAGAAAAACTCTTCCCACATTGAGTACAGCTATATGGTTTCTCTCCTGTATGAGTTCTCTGGTGTTTAGTGAGAATTAGGTGTATAGTCTATACCTATCATTATACAGTGAGGTACAGTTGCTACCAGTAGGGCTGAGTGGAGGGTGTATAGTCTATACCTATCATTATACAGTGAGGTACAGCTGCTACCAGTAGGGCTGAGTGGAGGGTGTATAGTCTATACCTATCATTATACAGTGAGGTACAGCTGCTACCAGTAGGGCTGAGTGGAGGGTGTATAGTCTATACCTATCATTATACAGTGAGAATTTTAGATGTAGAAAAACTATTCCCACATTGGTTACAGCTATAAGATTTCTCTCCTGTGTGTGTTCTCTGGTGTAATTTTAGGTTGTCTGGCCGAGTAAAACTCTTCCCACATTGATTACAGGTATAAGCTTTCTCTCCTGTGTGTGTTTTCTGGTGCTTCTTCATATTCTGTGAAGATGAGAATCTTTTTCCACAATCTGAACAGTGGAATGGCTTCTCTCCTGTGTGTACTCGCTGGTGTCTAGTCAGATGGCAAGATGAAATATAAGTCTTCCCACATTGATCACAGCAATAAGATTTCTCTCCTGTGTGTGTTCTCTGGTGTACAGTCAGTTCACTAGATGTAATAAAACTTTTCACACATTGATTACAACTAAAAGATTTCTCTCCTGTGTGTGTCCTCTGGTGTGATAACAGGTTGCTTGACTGAGTAAAACTCTTCCCACATTGAGTACAGCTGTACGGTTTCTCGGTTTCTCTCCTGTATGTGTTCTCTGGTGTATAATCAGATAGCTAGATGTAGTAAAACTCTTCCCACATTGATCACAGCTGTAAGGTTTCTCTCCAGTGTGAATTCTCAGGTGTACTTTTAGTGCTTTTAATCTTAAGTAACTCTTCCCACAATCAAAACAGTGGTGAGATTTCTCTCCTGTATGTGTTCGCTGGTGTATTTTAAGTTCTGATGAAGATTTGCAATGTTTTCCACAGTCAGAGCAGCAGATAGATTTCTTCCCTGTGGGTCTCTGCTGGTTTTTCTTGAGGGGATAGAATCTGGACAGACTCTTCTCTGACTCGTTAGCATCATGATGTTGAGGCTCCCCAGAGGATCCATGATAGTCACGTCTCTCTCCTGTGTGAACAAGTCAGACAGATAGTTAAAGGCTCACAACAGCAGAAATCCACTGTAAAAGGTGATCCCAACAGCGTAGCCATGATACTGTACAAAAATTGACGTCTGTAATGAATGTTAAAATTACTTGACAATTGTCTTAAGACAGTCAAGTGAGCATCAATAGTCATATTTAGTCTTGTTTTCACATTAGTAGTAACTAGAAATAAGTAAAAGGTGTTGAACTCCTAAGCAGTGTGCCAGGCGACTTTTGTTCTCAAATATAGGCACCTTTCTGTGTTTCCTAAAATTGCGACAAGGGCGATGCGCACACAATTTGATTGCAGAAACACCTCCCTGCTAATGCAGAAACCGCTAGTTATGGATGTAGTATATCTGCCTGGAGCAAAAATGGTGAGCAAGTGGCCTAAGCTGTGCCATTAGAGATTCTGGGTTCGAGTCCAAGCTCTGTTGCCGGCAGGGATATCCTTGTCTCATCGCGCACTAGCGACTGCTGTGGCGGGCCGGGCGCAGTGCACGCTGACCAGGTTGCCAGGTGTACAGTGTTTCCTCCGACACATTGGTGCTGCTGGCTTCCGGGTTGGATAGGCATTGTGTCAAGAAGCATCGCGGCTAGGTTGGGTTGTGTTTCGGAGGTCGCATGGCTCTCGACCTTCGCCTTTCCAGAGTCCGTATGGGAGTTGCAGCGATGAGACAAGACTGTAAGTACCAATTGGGGAGAAAAAAGGGGTGAAAAAAATATATATATTTAAAAAATGGTGAGCAAAGATTTTAGTTTTCACAATGTATTCTGAATATTACAGCACTAGATCAGGAGTGCTACTCAAGGAAACTCACATTAAGCTCTGTGTCTATTCACTAATTCACCACCATGGGGGAAACTCAGGGGAGTTCTCATAGGCTGACAGCAAATAAAGCCTCCATTTACAGGTTGATTATGATTATTATTATCATAATTTGACACTACTTTGGATTATAATTGTAAGGCTCGTTTGAATGTCCTGATTTAATATAATGTTTGTGTTATTGTCGAAAATGTACTACTTTATATTTAAAAACGACTTCAACCAGTAAAATGATCATTGGCTAGTTTTCCATCAGCCTGACATCAGCCTGACAATGAGATTTTGTCCACTAAGTGTATGCCAAAATGGTCTATAATCTCACCTAAATATAACATAGACCTACTGTAGGACCCATAACTTCACCTAACAACAACATAGATCTAGGACTATAAATCATTTAATATCTTAGGTGAAACAAGGAGACTAAAATGTCTTTGTCATGACAATTCATAACCTGATCACCAGATAATTTTGTGAATAATCCCACTAGGCTACTCTGTAATGTGTTGTCATTCTAAATGTCCTGAATAAAGGAAAATAGCTCTGTGTGTTGTACAATAGCCTATCCACCAAGGAACAGTTCTCTACACATTATGAGCTAAGTATCTCCGTTTCCAAACAGACTAACGAGACCCTACTGTAAATCAAGTAGACAATAACACATTATAAACATCAATTTGTTTGGGATGTTGGATCCAACGTGGAGCACGGCATAACTGTCTTTACCGGTGTAATGAATGAAGAACTACATTTGACTGGCATGAAGAAAATGATTTCCTGGATCAGCTGATGATAGTTGAACATGTGACTGTAACTAAACAGCTACAGTATTAAGTATTATGTGTAATTATATAAGAACCGCATTAATGACAGTATCCATTTGGGTGTTGTCAATAAAGTTAAGGTGACACTCGGTTAGAACCATTGGATTTAGTAAACTGAAATGATTTAGGATTTCTGTGCCCATGAAAACTGTTTTCCCAGCGTAACATAAGGAGACACTAAATGTTACGTAGTTAGAGAGCATTTCAGAGATCTGAATACAAAAAAACTGTCCGACAGCAAGATCCAGTACTTAAGTTAAAGTTCATCCTATGACAAGCTTAACGTTATGACTATAACTACTGTTCCCTGAAGGAGGGAAACTAGGTACAACATACTATTAAATCCACACGTTATGACTATAACTACTGTTCCCTGAAGGAGGGAAACTAGGTACAACATACTATTAAATCCACACCTCGCTGGAAGCCCCGCCTTCCACAGGTGATGAGCGTGAGACTCGGATATATTCCTTAAATGATTTAATCCTTAAATTTAATACCTCACTTCCCCGACCCAGGAAGTGGCGGAGCCAAACAGGTGTTGTAACTCGTTCATAACTGGCACGCAGATCGGTAGAAATGGTAAGATAAATTGGCACTTCAAACAGAAATGGAAAAAGTTTGCCTATTTTACCGGAAACTTCAGGAGCATAACGTCAGAATTAACGAAGGCCAGCAGCAGGTGGGGAATTGGTTATTTTCTTCTGGTTATATTGACCTCTGGCTTCCTCAAGTCATTTGTGTGTGTTAATTATTTAATCAAACGCTTGAAGCATCAGTTCAGTTCAAGTTCTGCACATACAGTTGATTTTATTAAAACACATGGGGTGTGTCTATATGGAAAAATACACTTCATAACATTTCAACCAATCATATGGTAGAAAGAAAATAAAAAAAAAATTATTTTTTAAATCTGCCCTAGAACATACAACATACATGCATTCAGACCCCTTCCCTTTTTACACATTTGGTTATTATAAAATTGATTTTTTTTTCAATTATCAATTTTCAGACAATACCTCATAAAGACATCACAATACCCCATAAAAGTGAGAAAAAAAGTTTAGAAATGCTTGTATATATATATATATATATACACACACATATATATATCTAGGTCATGCCAGTAGGTTACAGTACGTTGTAACTCTCTAGGTCATGCCAGTTGGTTACAGTAGGTTGTAACTCTCTAGGTCATGCCAGTAGGCTACAGTAGGTTGTATCCAAGTGGAAACAATTATCAACCCAATGTGGAAAGTGTTGAATTTGGTCAACAACAAAATGAATGGCTTATTTGTTACGTGAGGTTTACTTGATCTAACAGAAGTTTCGTAATGATTAAGTTGTTACGTGGACACGTGACATACCGACAACTTTGATAAAACACTATAGGAGTTGTCTCCAGATCGCTATGCATATTCATGCTAGTAGCTTAGCATCTCTCTCCATTGAATACAGGCGGTTGACGTCAACAACCCTCATAGAATATAAACAATAGATTACAATAATAAGATGTATCCACCAATCCAAAGACAGGATAGGTGGGAGATAGACAACCCACAGTGCAGCTTTGTGGACAACGACTCCCCTTGTCAGGACGGAGAGACATCTTGTCAGTATATCCATAAACTTTGGTGTAGCCAACCCAACTCTCACATGGCTCTATTGGGGGTCACGGTGTGTAGTAAAACATCACTACATTAAAATCACTACATGCCGTGGCCCCCCAGTCTGCGGTCAGCAGATAGACCCTCCTCAAATATATATGTTAAGTCACTTTTTGGAAACGGAACGGAGAAAACAAGGGGTAGCTTGTTCTCTACGTCGTCTGATTCTATACATATCAGTCATCATCCCAGGACCCTCTGTTGAAGAGGTATTGACCAGCCAACTCCGAATATCCAAAGTTAAAAACTAATTGAAGGCGGTACTTACTGGTGTTAATCAGATCTCCTGTCTCCTCCTCTTCATCTTCCAATGTGACAGTAATCTCTCCTTCCTTCTTCACTCCAAACACAGCATCATCCTCTTCTTCCTCTTGTTTAACTGAAACGTCTTTCTCTTCTTCTTTCACTGTAACAGCCTCACCCTCTACTTCTTGTTTTACTGTAACATCCTCCTCCTCTTTCACTCTGAACGCATCTTCTTCTTTCACTGAAACGTCTTCCTCTTCTTCTTTCACTGTAACAGCCTCACTCTCTACTTCTTGTTTTACTGTAACATCCTCCTCTTCCTTCTCCTCTTTCACGACAATGTTCAGCCCCAGAGCTTCTTTCTCCGTCCAGCAGACCTCCTCTTCTTTAACAGGAGGGGAGTAGTTTAGGGAGCTCATGTTCGGGGATGTTAGCTAGCTAGCTATCATTAGCGACTAGGCTAATGCTAACTTAACCAGCCAGCTACTATAGCTGACTAATAAAAAATAACGTAATATTAAATTAAATAGGTTAACAAGTAGATACGACAGACGTGTGTCTAAAACACAGTAGGTAATATAGACCGAAAGCGTATAAATATCTTGAATCTTTCGGCTATGTTGGCTAGCAAGCTACCGAGGTGGTTGACGAGCTGTTTATGAAGAACCGTCCACTAGATTATACGTCACGCTGCAGCATCGCCTGAAAGACGCACATCGCCGTCTGCTGACTGGAGGGAAACGCAGTTGAGGATCAGATTTTATTTTCAGACAAAGATTATTTTACATGGATTTAATTAAATAATACTATTATATTGAGACATACAAAGACAGGAATGTGGTGATTGATTAGTGAGAATAAAAAATGTTCACTACAGCACATTTAAGACAGTTTCATTAAGTCAAACAACATATAAATAAGTAGCCAGCTACTGTAGGTCTATACTGCTCCTACATGGTGTAACAATACATCATGTAGATGTATATAATGAACAGACTAGGTCTAT
The DNA here is from genome assembly GCF_901001165.1 of Salmo trutta. NCBI lineage: Eukaryota > Metazoa > Chordata > Actinopteri > Salmoniformes > Salmonidae > Salmo > Salmo trutta. The sequence goes on along the minus strand of NW_021822911.1, from coordinate 5,243,032 downwards.
ACTGCTCCTACATGGTGTAACAATACATCATATAGATGTATATAATGAACAGACTAGGTCTATACTGCTGCTACATGGTGTAACAATACATCATGTAGATGTATATAATGAACAGACTAGGTCTATACTGCTGCTACATGGTGTAACAATACATCATGTAGATGTATATAATGAACAGACTAGGTCTATACTGCTCCTACATGGTGTAACAATACATCATGTAGATGTATATAATGAACAGACTAGGTCTATACTGCTCCTACATGGTGTAACAATACATCATGTAGATGTATATAATGAACAGACTAGGTCTATACTGCTCCTACATGGTGTAACAATACATCATGTAGATGTATATAATGAACAGACTAGGTCTATACTGCTGCTACATGGTGTAACAATACATCATGTAGATGTATATAATGAACAGACTAGGTCTATACTGCTCCTACATGGTGTAATAATACATAATGTAGATGTATATAATGAACAGACTAGGTCTATACTGCTGCTACATGGTGTAACAATACATCATGTAGATGTATATAATGAACAGACTAGGTCTATACTGCTGCTACATGGTGTAACAACACAGTGCATTCGGAAAGTATTCAGACCCCTTCACTTTTTCCACATTTTGTTACATTACAGCCTTATTCTAAAATGATTAACACTACCGTTCAAAAGGTTGGAGTCACTTAGAAATGTTCTTGTTTTTGAAAGAAAAACACTTTTTTGGTCCATTAAAATAACATCAAATTGATCTGAAACACAGTGTAGACATTGTTAATGTTGTAAATGACTATTGTAGCTGGAAACAGCTGATTGTTTATGGAATATCTACATAGGCATACAGAGGATCATTATCAGCAACCATCACTCCTGTGTTCCAATGCCACGTTGTGTTAGCTAATCCAAGTTTATCATTTTAAAAGGCTAATTGATCATTAGAAAACCCTTTTACAATTATGTTAGCACAGCTGAAAACTGTTGTGCTGATTTAACAAAGCTTTTGTAAACAGTGTTGTTGCATAACAATCAGGCAGTAGAACAACAATAATCATCACCCTCTTGACCAATCTTCCCTCCCCTTAACATTGGGTTTAATTCAGACCCTGCCAGTGTACCAGGTGGACATTGGGTTTGATTCAGACCCTGCCAGTGTACCAGGTGGACATTGGGTTTGATTCAGACCCTGCCAGTGTACCAGGTGGACATTGGGTTTGATTCAGACCCTGCCAGTGTACCAGGTGGACACTGGGTTTGATTCAGACCCTGCCAGTGTACCAGGTGGACATTGGGTTTGATTCAGACCCTGTCAGTGTACCAGGTGGACATTGGGTTGATTCAGACCCTGTCAGTGTACCAGGTGGACATTGGGTTTGATTCAGACCCTGTCGGTGTACCAGGTGGACATTGGGTTTAATTCAGACCCTGCCAGTGTACCAGGTGGACATTGGGTTTAATTCAGACCCTGCCAGTGTACCAGGTGGACATTGGGTTTAATTCAGACCCTGCCAGTGTACCAGGTGGACATTGGGTTTGATTCAGACCCTGCCAGTGTACCAGGTGGACATTGGGTTTGATTCAGACCCTGCCAGTGTACCAGGTGGACATTGGGTTTGATTCAGACCCTGCCAGTGTACCAGGTGGACATTGGGTTTGTTTCAGACCCTGTCAGTGTGCCAGGTGGACATTGGGTTTGATTCAGACCCTGCCAGTATGCCAGGTGGACATTGGGTTTGATTCAGACCCTGCCAGTGTACCAGGTGGACATTGGGTTTGATTCAGATCCTGTCAGTGTGCCAGGTGGACATTGGGTTTGATTCAGACCCTGTCAGTGTACCAGGTGGACATTGGGTTTGATTCAGACCCTGCCAGCATGGCCAGAAATGTATTCCAAGGTCAGTAACTTATAACCACAGAACCACCCCAGACCTTTCATGCCTGACTAAAAACACCTAAGTATTAGATTTACTGCCATGGTCTAGTATGTCACTGCATCAGACACCATTCACAATGCTGGCTGAGGTACGAGTAAAACATGAAATATTATTTCCTAACCATTCACAATGCTGGCTGAGGTACGAGTAAAACATGACATATTATTTCCTAACCATTCACAATGCTGGCTGAGGTACGAGTAAAACATGACATATTATTTCCTAACCATTCACAATGCTGGCTGAGGTACGAGTAAAACATGACATATTATTTCTTAACCATTCACAATGCTGGCTGAGGTACGAGTAAAACATGACATATTATTCCCTAACCATTCACAATGCTGGCTGAGGTACGAGTAAAACATGACATATTATTCCCTAACCATTCACAATGCTGGCTGAGGTACGAGTAAAACATGACATATTATTTCCTAACCATTCACAATGCTGGCTGAGGTACTAGTAAAACATAAAATATTATTTCCTAACCATTCACAATGCTGGCTGAGGTACGAGTAAAACATGACATATTATTTCCTAATTGTAAAAAATTCCCCAATCTTTTAAAAAAGATCTGAAATGGCAAGGCTTTAGTTCAGTGGGCTTTTCCATTGTTGAGGAAAGCAGGGGAAGTGTTGTGAGTAACAGAACTGCCTACTGTGTGGGGGAAGGGACGCTGCTCACTGATTGGCTGTAGTGACAAGGGTCCCTCCAAAAATCTATCACTATTCCAACTCAAATTATCCCCCAAATCTACCACTAATAGGCCAAGCCTCCACAGACCCTGTCTTGTATTGACAAACAGAACAAATCATTTCACATTCAAATATGTCATTTTAAATAGCTCAATTCAATCCAGCTGGGCCTTTTTAACACAGACAGTTGTTCCTGCTGTAGATGTTATGCCTTTGTACAGATCTAGGATCAGTTCTCCTCCACAATGCATATTCAGTACCGGTCAATTGTTTGGACACACCTACAAATTCAATGTTTTTTCTTTATTTTAACTATTCTCTATGTTGTAGAATAATAGTGAAGACAACACAACTATGCCAAGTGTGTGCAAAGCTGTCATCAAGGCAAATTGTGAATACTTTGAAGAATCTCAAATAGAAAATATATTTTGATTTGTTTAACCCTTTTTTGGTTACTTCATGATTCCATGTGTTATTTCATAGTTTTAATATCTTTACTATTATTCTACAATGTAGAAAATAGTAAAAATAAAAACCCTTGAATGAGTAGGTGTGTCCAAACTTTTGACTGGTACTGTATGTAAATGTGATATTTCAGTTGTTGTTTTTGTTACATTTGAAACATTTATAAAAACCTGTTTTTGCTTTGTCATTATGGGGTATTGTGATGTCATTATGGGGTATTTGTAACGATCGTCGTCGGGTGATGAGGAAGCGGACCAAAGCGCAGCTGGGAGCGAACACATGTTTATTCTTCACACTGAAATAAACACGTACACAAAACCAAGAAAATGCCGATACGTTAACTGCTCAAACACAAAGAGGCAACACCCCACAAACAGCGTGGGGGAAAAAGGAACTTAAATGTGAACCCAATCAGAGACAACTAGCGACAGCTGTCTCTGATTGGGAATCGACAGAACCCAACATAGAAATAAACCACATAGAGCTAACACAAGGCTATAACGCAAACATAGAAAACAAACCAAGGAAAAATACCCAACATGACACACCCTGACCCAAAATACCCGAGTTCACCTGGTCAGGGCGTGACAGTACCCCCCCCCCCCCCCCCAACGGTGCGTACTCCCGGCGCACCAAACTTAAGTCTATTAGGGGGGGGACCCGGGTGGGCGCCTCACCCTCGGTGGAGGTTCTGGCCCCGGGCGTGTTCTTTCCCCCACCTTCACCTTAACCCTACCCCTCTGGCCCGGACTGGACCACTGTGGAGCGGCATGCTCAGGCTCCGGAGCGGAGCCGTCGACCGGAACAGGATTGGGCACCGGTGGACCGGACACGGGCCGTGCCGGACTGGGAACACGCACCACTGGCTTGGTGCGGGCAGCAGGAACGGGCCGGGCCGGACTGGGAACACGCACCACTGGCTTGGTGCGGGGAGCAGGAACGGGCCGGACAGGACTGTGGACACGCACCGTGGGCTTGGTGCGGGGAACAGGGACGGGCCGGACCGGACTGTGGACACGCACCGTGGGCTTGGTGCGGGGAACAGGAACGGGCCGGACAGGACTGTGGACACGCACCGTGGGCTTGGTGCGGGGAACAGGAACGGGCCGGACAGTACTGTGGACACGCACCGTGGGCTTGGTGCGGGGAGCAGGGACGGGCCGGACAGGACTGTGGACACGCACCATGGGCTTGGTGCAGGGGAACAGGAACGGGCCGGACAGTACTGTGGACACGCACCGTGGGCTTGGTGCGGGGAGCAGGGACGGGCCGGACAGGACTGTGGACACGCACCGTGGGCTTGGTGCGGGGAACAGGGATGGGCCGGACAGGACTATGGACACGCACCGTGGGCTTGGTGCGGGGAACAGGAATGGGCCGGACAGGACTATGGACACGCACCGTGGGCTTGGTGCGGGGAACAGGAACGGGCCGGACAGTACTGTGGACACGCACCGTGGGCTTGGTGCGGGGAACAGGGATGGGCCGGACAGGACTATGGACACGCACCGTGGGCTTGGTGCGGGGAACAGGAACGGGCCGGACAGGACTGTGGACACGCACCGTGGGCTTGGTGCGGGGAACAGGGATGGGCCGGACAGGACTGGGGACACGCACCACTGACCTGGTGCGGGGAGCAGGGACAGGCCGGGCCGGACTGGGAACACGCACCACTGGCTTGGTGCGGGGAGCAGGAACGGGCCGGGCCGGACTGGGGACATGCACCACTGACTTGGTGCGGGGAGCAGGGACGGGCCTGGCCGGACTGGGAACACGCACCACTGGCTTAGTGCGGGGAGCAGGAACAGGCCGGGCCGGACTGGGGACACGCACCACTGACTTGGTGCGGGGAGCAGGGACGGGCCGGACAGGACTGTGGACATGCACTGTGGACTTGGTGCGGGGAGCAGGGACGGGCCAGACAGGACTGTAAACACGCACTGGTGAACTGAAGCGAGGAGCCGGTTTAGCCACTCGTCCTGGCTGGATGCCCATCCTAGCACGGCATGTGCTGGGCATGTCCACCGGACGCACCGGGCTGTGCGGGCGCACTGGCGACACAGCACGCAACTCCGCATCCCATGGCTCCTCCTCTAGATTTTCCCTCAGCAGGTCCTCAATCAACTGCCTCATCTTCGTCTCCTCTTCCGCCGTGATCCCCCACGAGAGCAGTGGTCTGGGCTCTTCCGCTGCCCTTCCGGACCACCCCATTAGCCCCCCAACATTTTTTTATTGGGGGTGTCTTCCGGGCCTCCTTGACCGCCGCCTGCGACTCCGTCCACCGGCTGGCATTACCTCCTCGACCTGGGAATCCTTCCGCCAGGGTCCTTTCCCCGACATGATCTCCTCCCAGGTCCAGAACTCCTTCCCCTCGCGAGCCCATCTCTCGCGCTCCTTATCCTCCCGCTGCTTGGTCCTGGTTTGGTGGGGTGTTCTGTAACGTTCGTCGTCGGGTGATGAGGAAGCGGCCCAAAGCGCAGCTGGGAGCGAACACATGTTTATTCTTCACACTGAAATAAACACGTACACAAAACCAAGAAAATGCCAATACGTTAACTGCTCAAAACACAAAGAGGCAAAACCCCACAAACAGCGTGGGGGAAAAAGGAACTTAAATGTGATCCCAATCAGAGACAACTAGCGACAGCTGTCTCTGATTGGGAATCGACAGAACCCAGCATAGAAATAAACCACATAGAGCTAACACAAGGCTATAACGCAAACATAGAAAACAAACCAAGGAAAAATACCCAACATGACACACCCTGACCCAAAATACCCGAGTTCACCTGGTCAGGGCGTGACAGTATTGTGATGTCATTATGGGGTATTGTGATGTCATTATGGGGTATTGTGATGTCATTATGGGGTATTGTGATGTCATTATGGGGTATTGTGTGTAGATTGATTTAATCCATTTTAGAATAACGTAACAAAATGTGGAAAAAGTGAAGGGGTCTGAATACTTTCTGAATGCACTGTATATATAGGGGCAGACCTAGTGACATCACTTCCTGAAACAGGAGGTGCAAATATATAACATAGTTTCACAATATCAACATTCAATGTATCAAAATATATGACCAAGCTGGAAGTGTAAACGCCAGCCCAGCCACAATCCTAGAGGTTCACTGATGATCAACCTCCTCCTTCACATCTGACTCCTGATGATCATCCTCCTCCTTCACACCTGACTCCTGATGATCAACCTCCTCCTTCACATCTGACTCCTGATGATCAACCTCCTCCTTCACATCTGACTCCTGATGATCAACCTCCTCCTTCACATCTGACTCCTGATGATCAACCTACTCCTTCGCATCTGACTCCTGATGGTCAACCTCCTCCTTCACATCTGACTCCTGATGATCAACCTCCTCCTTCACATCTGACTCCTGATGATTAACCTCCTCCTTCACATCTGACTCCTGATGGTCAACCTCCTCCTTCACATCTGACTCCTGATGATCAACCTCCTCCTTCACATCTGACTCCAGTGATCAATCCAGAGCATCTTCTTTTTTGGAGAATCCCGATGGACGACGTCATCGAATAGGCCGTCATCACCACCACCACCCACAAGTTAATTGTCATTCAGGTTATCAATAGGAAGAGCATTAGCAATATGTCCTGTCTAGTAACTTGTCTCGTTCAATAGATTTACATTGGCAGGTGCACAGGGAGAAACCCCATTAAACAACTTTTGGAAGTCTTTAACTATAACAAAGTCTGTTGCCTGTGATGTTGGAACAAATGACAGTCCCTTATTATACAAGAGACAAAATCCCCTAATTCTACTGCACAACGGCAGAGTCATGTCTTCAGTGTAAAACTAACAATGACTCAATAATCCTTCTGGGAATGTTATGATGACATAAAGTTATGGGCGGAGTTAGAACGTTGGCTGTCAGAAGTACAGGATTATAATGTAAATGTACTTTTAATCCGTCTGTCTGCATATTTCAAGACATGGCATTTGAGGGTGCAGTGAGATACCCCCAGAGTTGGACGATACTTTTCTCGTCAATCATCTTAAATATTATACTTAATTAAAACCTGGAAATCAACCAATCCTCTGTTGTTAATTCAATAGGAAGGTATAATGCTTTATTATCTAAAAGATGAAAGTGACAGAGAGAAATAAAATGGTGCTGATGCGGGCGCTGGAGATGGGGGTGTGTTCTAGTGGGTCTGGGCAGGTGTGATGTAGTTAATGGAGATGGAGGTGTGTTCTAGTGGGTCTGGACAGGTGTGATGTAGTTAATGGAGATGGAGGTGTGTTCTAGTGGGTCTGGACAGGTGTGATGTAGTTAATGGAGATGGAGGTGTGTTCTAGTGGGTCTGGACAGGTGTGATGTAGTTAATGGAGATGGAGGTGTGTTCTAGTGGGTCTGGACAGGTGTGATGTAGTTAATGGAAATGGAGGTGTGTTCTAGTGGACAGGTGTGATGTAGTTAATGGAGATGGAGGGGTGTTCTAGTGGGTCTGGACAGGTGTGATGTAGTTAATGGAGATGGAGGTGTGTTCTAGTGGGTCTGGACAGGTGTGATGTAATTAATGGAAATGGAGGTGTGTTCTAGTGGACAGGTGTGATGTAGTTAATGGAGATGGAGGTGTGTTCTAGTGGACAGGTGTGATGTAGTTAATGGAGATGGAGGTGTGTTCTAGTGGGTCTGGACAGGTGTGATGTAGTTAATGGAGATGGAGGTGTGTTCTAGTGGGTCTGGACAGGTGTGATGTAGTTAATGGAAATGGAGGTGTGTTCTAGTGGACAGGTGTGATGTAGTTAATGGAGATGGAGGTGTGTTCTAGTGGGTCTGGGCAGGTGTGATGTAGTTAATGGAGATGGAGGTGTGTTCTAGTGGGTCTGGGCAGGTGTGATGTAGTTAATGGAGATGGAGGTGTGTTCTAGTGGGTCTGGGCAGGTGTGATGTAGTTAATGGACATGGAGGTGTGTTCTAGTGGGTCTGGACAGGTGTGATGTAGTTAATGGAGATGGAGGTGTGTTCTAGTGGACAGGTGTGATGTAGTTAATGGAGATGGAGGTGTGTTCTAGTGGGTCTGGGCAGGTGTGATGTAGTTAATGGAGATGGAGGTGTGTTCTAGTGGACAGGTGTGATATAGTTAATGGAGATGGAGGTGTGTTCTAGTGGACAGGTGTGATGTAGTTAATGGAGATGGAGGTGTGTTCTAGTGGGTCTGGACAGGTGTGATGTAGTTAATGGAGATGGAGGTGTGTTCTAGTGGACAGCTGTGATGTAGTTAATGGAGATGGAGGTGTGTTCTAGTGGGTCTGGACAGGTGTGATGTAGTTAATGGAGATGGAGGTGTGTTCTAGTGGGTCTGGGCAGGTGTGATGTAGTTAATGGAGATGGAGGTGTGTTCTAGTGGGTCTGGGCAGGTGTAATGTAGTTAATGGAGATGGAGGTGTGTTCTAGTGGACAGGTGTGATGTAGTTAATGGAGATGGAGGTGTGTTCTAGTGGGTCTGGGCAGGTGTGATGTAGTTAATGGAAATGGAGGTGTGTTCTAGTGGACAGGTGTGATGTAGTTAATGGAGATGGAGGTGTGTTCTAGTGGGTCTGGACAGGTGTGATGTAGTTAATGGAAATGGAGGGGTGTTCTAGTGGACAGGTGTGATGTAGTTAATGGAGATGGAGGTGTGTTCTAGTGGGTCTGGACAGGTGTGATGTAGTTAATGGAGATGGAGGTGTGTTCTAGTGGACAGGTGTGATGTAGTTAATGGAGATGGAGGTGTGTTCTAGTGGGTCTGGGCAGGTGTGATGTAGTTAATGGAGATGGAGGTGTGTTCTAGTGGGTCTGGGCAGGTGTGATGTAGTTAATGGAGATGGAGGTGTGTTCTAGTGGGTCTGGGCAGGTGTGATGTAGTTAATGGAGATGGAGGTGTGTTCTAGTGGGCAGGTGTGATGTAGTTAATGGAGATGGAGGTGTGTTCTAGTGGGTCTGGACAGGTGTGATGTAGTTAATGGAGATGGAGGTGTGTTCTAGTGGGTCTGGACAGGTGTGATGTAGTTAATGGAGATGGGGGTGTGTTCTAGTGGGTCTGGACAGGTGTGATGTAGTTAATGGAGATGGAGGTGTGTTCTAGTGGACAGGTGTGATGTAGTTAATGGAGATGGAGGTGTGTTCTAGTGGACAGGTGTGATGTAGTTAATGGAGATGGAGGTGTGTTCTAGTGGGTCTGGGCAGGTGTGATGTAGTTAATGGAGATGGAGGTGTATTCTAGTGGGTCTGGGCAGGTGTGATGTAGTTAATGGACATGGAGGTGTGTTCTAGTGGGTCTGGACAGGTGTGATGTAGTTAATGGAGATGGAGGTGTATTCTAGTGGGTCTGGGCAGGTGTGATGTAGTTAATGGAGATGGAGGTGTGTTCTAGTGGACAGGTGTGATGTAGTTAATGGAGATGGAGGTGTGTTCTAGTGGGTCTGGGCAGGTGTGATGTAGTTAATGGAGATGGAGGTGTGTTCTAGTGGACAGGTGTGATATAGTTAATGGAGATGGAGGTGTGTTCTAGTGGACAGGTGTGATGTAGTTAATGGAGATGGAGGTGTGTTCTAGTGGGTCTGGACAGGTGTGATGTAGTTAATGGAGATGGAGGTGTGTTCTAGTGGACAGCTGTGATGTAGTTAATGGAGATGGAGGTGTGTTCTAGTGGGTCTGGACAGGTGTGATGTAGTTAATGGAGATGGAGGTGTGTTCTAGTGGGTCTGGGCAGGTGTGATGTAGTTAATGGAGATGGAGGTGTGTTCTAGTGGGTCTGGGCAGGTGTAATGTAGTTAATGGAGATGGAGGTGTGTTCTAGTGGACAGGTGTGATGTAGTTAATGGAGATGGAGGTGTGTTCTAGTGGGTCTGGGCAGGTGTGATGTAGTTAATGGAAATGGAGGTGTGTTCTAGTGGACAGGTGTGATGTAGTTAATGGAGATGGAGGTGTGTTCTAGTGGGTCTGGGCAGGTGTGATGTAGTTAATGGAGATGGAGGTGTGTTCTAGTGGACAGGTGTGATGTAGTTAATGGAGATGGAGGTGTGTTCTAGTGGGTCTGGGCAGGTGTGATGTAGTTATTGGGGATGGAGGTGTGTTCTAGCGGCATAGGCAAGATGCAGTAGATGGTATAGAGTACAGTATATACATATGAGATGAGTAATGTAGGGTATGAAAACATATAAAGAGGCATTGTTTGAAGTGTCTAGTGCTACATTACATCAAGATGGCAAGATGCAGTAGATGGTATAGCGTTCAGTATATACATATGAGATGAGTAATGTAGGGTAAGTAAACATTATATAATATAAAGTGGCTAGTGATAAATAGATTACATCAATTTTTCCATTATTAAAGTGGCTGGAGTTGAGTCAGTATGTTGGCAGCAGCCACTCAATGTTAGTGATGGCTGTTTAACAGTCTGATGTCCTTGGTGATCTTTTCGGCCTTCCTGTGACATCGGGTGGTGTAGGTGTCCTGGAGGGCAGGTAGTTTGCACCCGGTGATGCGTTGTGCAGACCTCACTACCCTCTGGAGAGCCTTCCGGTTATGGGCGGAGCAGCTGCCGTACCAGGCGGTGATAGAGCCCGACAGGATGCTCTCGATTGTGCATCTGTAAAAGTTTGTGAGTGTTTTTGGTAACAAGCCAAATTTCTTCAGCCTCCTAAGGTTGAAGAGGCGCTGCTGCACCTTCTTCACCACGCTGTCTGTGTGGGTGGACCATTTCAGTTTGAGCTGATCTGGGGATCTGGGGAAGGGTACCAAAAAATGTCTTCGGCATTGAAGGTCCCCAAGAACACAGAGGCCTCCATCATTCTTAAATGGAAGAAGTTTGGAACCACCAAGACTCTTCCTAGAGCTGGCCACCCGGCCACACTGAGTAATAGGGGGAGAAGGACCTTGGTCAGGGAGGTGAACAAGAACCCGATGTTCACTCTGACAGAGCTCCAGAGTTCCTCTGTGGAGATGGGAGAACCTTCCAGAAGGACATTTTCGAATCCAAGAGTAAAGCGAGACAAATATATTGATACAAGTATTTGTATTTATTATGGATTCCCATTAGTTCCTGCCAAGGCAACAGCTACTCTTCCTGGGGTTTATTATGGATCCCCATTAGTTCCTGCTGAGTAAGGTAGCGTGCCAGCCGACTTGAACCGCCCCTTTCACGCAAAAGGTATAAATTATGGGTTATGAATTAACAGGTATAAATGATGGGTTATGAATTAACAGGTATAAATGATGGGTTATGAATTAACAGGTATAAATGATGGGTTATGAATTAACACATCCCCTGCGAGCCCAGGCATTTCAATACATTCAAGACTTCTTACGGTCCATGTGCAATGTATATGGTTATCTCTGTCTCTCTCTCCATCTCTTCTTTAACAAGCAGCCATGTTGTTGTCATTCCACTAGGGACCTGTTTTCAGCATTTTAAGTCTCCAGTCAATAACCGGTGCACTGGAATTATCCCTCTACACCCTTTACACATGTACTGCACTGGAATTATCCCTCTACACATGTACTGCACTAGAATTATCCCTCTACACCCTTTACACATGTACTGCACTGGAATTATCCCTCAACACCCTCTACACATGTACTGCACTGGAATTATCCCTTTACACATGTACTGCACTAGAATTATCCCTCTACACATGTACTGCACTGGAATTATCCCTCAACACCCTTTACACATGTACTGCACTGGAATTATCCCTTTACATATGTACTGCACTGGAATTATCCCTTTACACATGTACTGCACTGGAATTATCCCTCTACACATGTACTGCACTGGAATTATCCCTCTACACATGTACTGTACTGGAATTATCCCTCTACACATGTACTGTACTGGAATTATCTCTTTACACATGTACTGTACTGGAATTATCACATTGGCTGGCAGAAACTTACAGTTTTTTTATTGGGCCATCAAAGCTGTCTCAGTGAGAGACTAGTTG
>NW_021822911.1:4489373-4576873 GCF_901001165.1 Salmo trutta | reverse complement strand
TGGTATCAAACACGTGGTTTCCATGTGTTCCATTTCATTCACTCTGTTCCAGACATTATTATGAGCCGTCCTCCCCTCAGCAGCCTCCTCTGGTATGTACTGTCCTGTATGTGAGAGAGATCCAACAAGGAATTACAATGTATGCATTACTTTTAATACCTGCAAATGGCAAATAAACTACTGGAACTCCTTATGAATGTCTGCAGCTGACAAGAGGTGAAAATATTACCGGAATATTCTGCAAAATGTTGATGAAGACGTCACTCAAATCCACCCAAAACAACATGCAGTCTTTCCACAAGACTCCCATGAAGTTATAGTGTGACGTTATGAGTCGACGTTAAAGTAACATTCTCACAACATACCGCACTTGTTTTATCCTGTTTTAGATGTATCCTCTGTTTAAACATTTAAACTCTTACAATAACACTGTTAAAATACCAATGTGATCATTTCTTGTCTTTTATGTTGGAAAAACAAATTGTACAATTATATGTGGACATACGCTCCATAGTTGTACAAGTATACATGGATATATTGTACTTTTCATAATAAAACATACTTGAAACAAGAAAAAGCATGTTAATTGTGAAAACAATTTCGTTATTGATTTTTACATTGCTTCTCCCTGTCTCATGTTGACGTTTGTCATGAATCTTGACCTGGAGGCAGAACTGTGCGATTTCCTCTAGATATGTCAGCTGCAAAGTCAGAATTGGCTGTGGAAAATGTTGTTTTATGGTCTTAATTTAAGGGAAGGATTAGCAGTGTGGTTAGGGTTGAGGTTAGGATTCAAATCTGATTGTATTACTTTGTGCCTGTGCCAGCTAGTGAATACTTTGCTGAACTGCCTCCAGGGCAAGATTCATGACAATAAATGCCAACCTGCCTCCAGGGCAAGATTCATGACAATAAATGCCAACCTGCCTCCCAGTCGTCCCCTCCTTATCTTTACAAGGCTGCAGAACATGCAAGCTAGTGATGTGGGGGTTCTCTCATAACCCTCAGTCCCCAGGTGGGTAGATGGCAGGTTGAATAAAGAGAAGCTAGTGATGTGGGGGTTCTCTCATAACCCTCAGTCCCCAGGTGGGTAGATGGCAGGTTGAATAAAGAGAAGCTAGTGATGTGGGGGTTCTCTCATAACCCTCAGTCCCCAGGTGGGTAGATGGCAGGTTGAATAAAGAGAAGCTAGTGATGTGGGGGTTCTCTCATAACCCTCAGTCCTCAGGTGGGTAGATGGCAGGTTGAATAAAGAGAAGCTAGTGATGTGGGGGTTCTCTCATAACCCTCAGTCCCCAGGTGGGTAGATGGCAGGTTGAATAAAGAGAAGCTAGTGATGTGGGGGTTCTCTCATAACCCTCAGTCCCCAGGTGGGTAGATGGCAGGTTGAATAAAGAGAAGCTAGTGATGTGGGGGTTCTCTCATAACCCTCAGTCCCCAGGTGGGTAGATGGCAGGTTGAATAAAGAGAAGCTAGTGATGTGGGGGTTCTCTCATAACCCTCAGTCCCCAGGTGGGTAGATGGCAGGTTGAATAAAGAGAAGCTAGTGATGTGGGGGTTCTCTCATAACCCTCAGTCCCCAGGTGGGTAGATGGCAGGTTGAATAAAGAGAAGCTAGTGATGTGGGGGTTCTCTCATAACCCTCAGTCCCCAGGTGGGTAGATGGCAGGTTGAATAAAGAGAAGCTAGTGATGTGGGGGTTCTCTCATAACCCTCAGTCCCCAGGTGGGTAGATGGCAGGTTGAATATAGAGAAGCTAGTGATGTGGGGGTTCTCTCATAACCCTCAGTCCCCAGGTGGGTAGATGGCAGGTTGAATAAAGAGAAAACAATAGGCTACATAAAACAATCCATAAATGTATAATTATTATGTAATTAACACAAAACATTAAGGACACCTTTCCATGACAAACTGACCAGGCGTAACTCAATATTAGGAAGGTATCCTTAATATTTTGTCCACTCAGTGGCTCTGACCCTTTACATAACAGTCAATCCTCTTTACCAGGAAACCTTCTTTAAATTTCCCCAAATGTTTCCACACTGATGCTCTCACACAGCTGCTCCAGGTTCTCTTGGGTTGAGGAGTCATTCTCTTCTAACCTGATCACAGCTGCTCCAGGGCCTCTTGGGTTGAGGAGTCATTCTCTTCTAACCTAATCACAGCTGCTCCAGGGCCTCTTGGGTTGAGGAGTCATTCTCTTCTAACCTGATCACAGCTGCTCCAGGGCCTCTTGGGTTGAGGAGTCATTATCTTCTAACCTGATCACAGCTGCTCCAGGGCCTCTTGGGTTGAGGAGTCATTCTCTTCTAACCTGATCACAGCTGCTCCAGGGCCTCTTTGGTTGAGGAGTCATTCTCTTCTAACCTGATCACAGCTGCTCCAGGGCCTCTTGGGTTGAGGAGTCATTCTCTTCTAACCTAATCACAGCTGCTCCAGGGCCTCTTGGGTTGAGGAGTCATTCTCTTCTAACCTGATCACAGCTGCTCCAGGGCCTCTTGGGTTGAGGAGTCATTCTCTTCTAACCTGATCACAGCTGCTCCAGGGCCTCTTGGGTTGAGGAGTCATTCTCTTCTAACCTGATCACAGCTGCTCCAGGGCCTCTTGGGTTGAGGAGTCATTCTCTTCTAACCTGATCACAGCTGCTCCAGGGCCTCTTGTGTTGAGGAGTCATTCTCTTCTAACCTGATCACAGCTGCTCCAGGGCCTCTTGGGTTGAGGAGTCATTCTCTTCTAACCTGATCACAGCTGCTCCAGGGCCTCTTGGGTTGAGGAGTCATTCTCTTCTAACCTGATCACAGCTGCTCCAGGGCCTCTTGGCTTGAGGGGTCATTCTCTTCTAACCTGATCACAGCTGCTCCAGGGCCTCTTGGGTTGAGGAGTCATTCTCTTCTAACCTGATCACAGCTGCTCCAGGGCCTCTTGGGTTGAGGAGTCATTCTCTTCTAACCTGATCACAAACAAAGACAAGATTCAAACAAATAAACATGATGGTCCAACATAATAGGGGGGGTATAGGGAAGGTAGGGGAGAGGAGGGGGTATAGGGAAGGTAGGGGAGAGGAGGGGGTATAGGGAAGGTAGGGGAGAGGAGGGGGGTATATGGAAGGTAGGGGAGAGGGGGGTATAGGGAAGGTAGGGGAGAGGAGGGGGGTATAGGGAAGGTAGGGGAGAGGAGGGGGTATATGGAAGGTAGGGGAGAGGGGGGTATAGGGAAGGTAGGGGAGAGGAGGGGGGTATAGGGAAGGTAGGGGAGAGGAGGGGGTATAGGGAAGGTAGGGGAGAGGAGGGTGGTATAGGGAAGGTAGGGGAGAGGAGGTGGGTATAGGGAAGATAGGGGAGAGGAGGGGGGTATAGGGAAGTTAGGGGAGAGGAGGTGGGTATAGGGAAGGTAGGGGAGAGGAGGGGGGTATAGGGAAGGTAGGGGAGAGGAGGGGGGACTGCCTCCATGTCAGGTAAGCATCCTCCAAGTCTACCCTCACCAACTAACCAGACTGAGTGAGTTCTGAACATCCCTCTCTGTCCTCTGATGCTGCGTCCAAGTCTTCTTGGGTCTTTCGGGTGTCTCTGTCTTGACTCTTCAGTCAGTTTTTTCAGTTCTTTTCAAGGGCTTGCCTGAAAAACACAAAAAGATTGCACATGCACAAGAGTAACAACAAATCCACATGTTAGCAAGCAATGACATTACGGCATTCCCCTTGCTTTACGAAAGTAGACACAGTCTATTGAAAGTAGCCTATTGTCGCGAACTTACCAACTGAGTGAGATATCTGATCCAGAGACTTGTCTTTGTGTGCATGTTGTCCCATTTCTATTGACTTGTCTTTGTAATGCATGTAGTCCCATTTCTATTGACTTGTCTTTGTAATGCATGTAGTCCCATTTCTATTGACTTGTCTTTGTAATGCATGTAGTCCCATTTCTGTTGCTATCAGCAATTTGATAACTTTGTCAAGCTGCATGGTATTCTCCAGATAGCCTATAATATTCACATTGGGATGCAAATATCATGACCCATGAACTTAGCGACATGTCTTGTAAATGTAACATCTGGCAGAGCGTCGTCTGTTTTGTAGGTTTATTTGACCTGAGGATATTACGCTCCGCAGACAGAGGCAAAGTGCTGTAGACAGTCAGAACCCCTGATGGGTGTGTTGAACCACAGTGCTGTAGACAGACAGAACCCCTGATGGGTGTGTTGGACCACAGTGCTGTAGACAGACAGAACCCCTGATGGGTGTGTTGGACCACAGTGCTGTAGACAGACAGAACCCCTGATGGGTGTGTTGGACCACAGTGCTGTAGACAGACAGAACCCCTGATGGGTGTGTTGGACCACAGTGCTGTAGACAGACAGAACCCCTGATGGGTGTGTTGGACCACAGTGCTGTAGACAGACAGAACCCCTGATGGGTGTGTTGGACCACAGTGCTGTAGACAGACAGAACCCCTGATGGGTGTGTTGGACCACAGTGCTGTAGACAGACAGAACCCCTGATGGGTGTGATGGAACACAGTGCTGTAGACAGTCAGATCCCCTGATGGGTGTATTGGACCACAATGCTGTAGTCAGAACCCCTGATGGGTGTATTGGACCACAGTGCTGTAGACAGAACCCCTGATGGGTGTATTGGACCACAGTGCTGTAGACAGAACCCCTGATGGGTGTGTTGGACCACAGTGCTGTAGACAGAACCCCTGATGGGTGTATTGGACCACAGTGCTGTAGACAGTCAGATCCCCTGATGGGTGTGTTGGACCACAGTGCTGTAGTCAGAACCCGTGATGGGTGTGTTGGACCACAATGCTGTAGACAGTCAGAACCCCTGATGGGTGTATTGGACCACAGTGCTGTAGACAGAACCCCTGATGGGTGTATTGGACCACAGTGCTGTAGACAGAACCCCTGATGGGTGTGTTGGACCACAGTGCTGTAGACAGTCAGAACCCCTGATGGGTGTGTTGGACCACAGTGCTGTAGTCAGAACCCCTGATGGGTGTATTGGACCACAGTGCTGTAGACAGAACCCCTGATGGGTGTATTGGACCACAGTGCTGTAGACAGTCAGAACCCCTGATGGGTGTGTTGGACCACAGTGCTGTAGACAGAACCCCTGATGGGTGTGTTGGACCACAGTGCTGTAGACAGAACCCCTGATGGGTGTATTGGACCACAGTGCTGTAGACAGAACCCCTGATGTGTGTATTGGACCACAGTGCTGTAGACAGTCAGAACCCCTGATGGGTGTGTTGGACCACAGTGCTGTAGTCATAACCCCTGATGGGTGTGTTGGACCACAGTGCTGTAGACAGTCAGAACCCCTGATGGGTGTATTGGACCACAGTGCTGTAGACAGAACCCCTGATGGGTGTGTTGGACCACAGTGCAATAGACAGAACCCCTGATGGGTGTATTGGACCACAGTCCTGTAGACATAACCCCTGATGAGTGTGATGGACCACAGTGCTGTAGACAGAACCCCTGATGGGTGTGTTGGACCACAGTGCTGTAGACAGAACCCCTGATGGGTGTGATGGACCACAGTGCTGTAGACATAACCCCTGATGGGTGTATTGGACCACAGTGCTGTACACAGTCAGAACCCCTGATGGGTGTGTTGGACCACAGTGCTGTAGACATAACCCCTGATGGGTGTATTGGACCACAGTGCTGTACACAGTCAGAACCCCTGATGGGTGTGTTGGACCACAGTGCTGTAGTCAGAACCCCTGATGGGTGTGTTGGACCACAGTGCTGTAGACAGAACCCCTGATGGGTGTATTGGACCACAGTGCTGTAGACAGAACCCCTGATGGGTGTATTGGACCACAGTGCTGTACACAGTCAGAACCCCTGATGGGTGTGTTGGACGACAGTCTGGCAAAGACATAAGGGTTTTCTTTGGGAACTCCCACCTGGCTCCTATGTAGTATGAGGATGTCAATAGATGATACCATACGGTCTGTGAGAAGCACAGGAACTTTGTTCTCCCGATTGCTTGGGATTTCTTGCCGGGTGAAGCTTTCGCTTAGGGACTGCTCTAGTTTAGACAGGCTAGGGTAGACGTCTGGGCTCTAGTCTAGACAGACTAGCGTAGACGTCTGGACTCTAGTTTAGACAGGCTAGCGTAGACATCTGGACTCTAGTTTAGACAGGCTAGCGTAGACGTCTGGACTCTAGTTTAGACAGGCTAGCGTAGACGTCTGGGCTCTAGTTTAGACAGGCTAACGTAGACGTCTGGACTCTAGTTTAGACAGGCTAGCGTAGACGTCTGGGCTCTAGTCTAGACAGGCTAGTGTAGACGTCTGGGCTCTAGTTTAGACGTCTGGGCTCTAGTCTAGACAGGCTAGCGTAGACGTCTGGACTCTAGTTTAGACAGGCTAGCGTAGACGTCTGGACTCTAGTTTAGACGTCTGGGCTCTAGTTTAGACAGGCTAGCGTAGACGTCTGGACTCTAGTTTAGACAGGCTAGCGTAGACGTCTGGGCTCTAGTTTAGACAGGCTAGTGTAGACGTCTGGGCTCTAGTTTATACAGGCTAGTGTAGACGTCTGGGCTCTAGTTTAGACAGGCTAGCGTAGACGTCTGGGCTCTAGTTTAGACAGGCTAGCGTAGACGTCTGGGCTCTAGTCTAGACAGGCTAGTGTCGACGTCTGGACTCTAGTTTAGACAGGCTAGCGTAGACGTCTGGGCTCTAGTTTAGACAGGCTAGCGTAGACGTCTGGGCTCTAGTTTAGACAGGCTAACGTAGACGTCTGGGCTCTAGTTTAGACAGGCTAGCGTAGACGTCTGGGCTCTAGTTTAGACAGGCTAGCGTAGACGTCTGGGCTCTATTTTAGACAGGCTAGGGTAGACGTCTGGGCTCTAGTTTAGACAGGCTAGCGTAGACGTCTGTGCTCTAGTTTAGACAGGCTAGCGTAGACGTCTGGACTCTAGTTTAGACAGGCTAGCGTAGACGTCTGGGCTCTAGTTTAGACAGGCTAGCGTAGACGTCTGGACTCTAGTTTAGACAGGCTAGCGTAGACGTCTGGGCTCTAGTTTAGACAGGCTAGCGTAGACGTCTGGACTGTAGTTTAGACAGGCTAGCGTAGACGTCTGGACTCTAGTTTAGACAGGCTAGCGTAGACGTCTGGGCTCTAGTTTAGACAGGCTAGCGTAGACGTCTGGGCTCTAGTTTAGACAGGCTAGCGTAGACGTCTGGGCTCTAGTTTAGACAGGCTAGCGTAGACGTCTGGGCTCTAGTTTAGACAGGCTAGCGTAGACGTCTGGGCTCTAGTTTAGACAGGCTAGCGTAGACGTCTGGGCTCTAGTTTAGACAGGCTAGCGTAGACGTCTGGACTCTAGTTTAGACAGGCTAGCGTAGACGTCTGGGCTCTAGTTTAGACAGGCTAGCGTAGACGTCTGGGCTCTAGTTTAGACAGGCTAGCGTAGACGTCTGGGCTCTAGTTTAGACAGGCTAGCGTAGACGTCTGGGCTCTAGTTTAGACAGGCTAGCGTAGACGTCTGGGCTCTAGTTTAGACAGGCTAGCGTAGACCTCTGGGCTCTAGTTTAGACGTCTGGGCTCTAGTTTAGACGTCTGGGCTCTAGTTTAGACGTCTGGGCTCTAGTCTAGACAGGTTAGCGTATACCTCTGGGCTCTAGTTTAGACAGGCTAGTGTGTGTGGGAGCTCTGTTCCTTGATGTGTATGTTTGTAGCAGTAGCCTTGATGCTTCTCCCTCCCTCCTCCTATTGAACAGCATAATGTCTGTGAGCAGGCTATGATTCAGCCTTATCCAGCTATAGGATTGTTTTATAGTTGTTGTATTCCATCATCTTCCACACCCCTGAGATGAGAAGTAGTTTCCTTGAGAAGTTTCTTTACATCTTTTGAAATGGGAATGAAATCATCTTTGTTCTGCTGAGTTTGTTTAACCTCTCTGGGCTAGGTCCCACCTACTCAACAGCCAGTGGAATCCCGTGGAGCGATATTCAAATACCTTAGAAATGCTATTACTTCAATTTCTCAAACATATTACTATTTTACACCATTTTAAAGACAAGACTCTCGTTAATCTAACCACACTGTCCGATTTCAAAAAGGCTTTACAACGAAAGCAAAACATTAGATTATGTCAGCAGAGTACCCAGCCAGAAATAATCAGACACCCATTTTTCAAGCTAGCATATAATGTCACAAAACCCAAAACCACAGCTAAATGCAGCACTAACCTTTGATGATCTTCATCAGATGACACTCCTAGGACATTATGTTATACAATACATGCATGTTTTGTTCAATCAAGTTCATATTTATATCATAAACCAGCTTTTTACATTAGCATGTGACTAGCATGTGACTAGCATTCCCACCGAACGCTTCCGGTGAATTTACTAAATTACTCACGATAAACGTTCATAAAAAACATAACAATCATTTTAAGAATTATAGATACAGACCTCCTTTATGCAATCGCTATGTCCGATTTTAAAATAGCTTTTCGGTGAAAGCACATTTTGCAATATTCTGAGGAAATATCCCGGACATCACAGGCTAGCTATTTTGACACCCACCAAGTTTGGTACTCACCAAACTCAGATTTACTATAAGAAAAATTGGATTACCTTTGCTGTTCTTCGTCAGAATGCACTCCCATGACTTCTACTTCAATAACAAATGTTGGTTTGGTTCCAAATAATCCATAGTTATATCCAAATAGCTGCGTTTGTTCTTGCGTTCAAGACACTATCCGAAGGGTGACGCACCGGCGCATATCATGACAAAAAAATTCAAAATATTCCATTACCGTACTTCGAAGCATGTCAAACGCTGTTTAAAATCAATTTGTATGTGATTTTTCTCATAAAATAGCGATAATATTCCAACCGGGCGACGTTGTTTTCGTTCAAAGACTGAAAATGTAAAATGGACTCTTCACGGGCATGCGCGCGCCCGTTTCATTGTTCTCAGATCGACCACTATCCAAATGCGCTACTGTTTTTCAGCCAGGGACTGCAGAGTCATCATTCAATGTTCTGGCACCTTCTGAGAGCCTATGGGAGTCTTAGAAAATGTCACGTTACAGCAGAGATCCTCTGTTTTCGATAAAGAGGCTATAGAAGACCAAGAAATGGTCAGAGAGGGCACTTCCTGTATAGAATCTTCTCAGGTTTTGGCCTGCCATATGAGTTCTGTTATACTCACAGACACCATTCAAACAGTTTTAGAAACTTTAGGATGTTTCCTATCCAAATCAAACAATTATATGCATATTCTAGTTTCTGGGCAGGACTAAAACCAGATTAAATCGGGTACGTTTTTTATCCGGCCGTGAAAATACTGCCCCCTATCCTAAACAGGTTAAACCGCAGCCGTCGACACAGCAGTTCTTAAAAGAGGAAGTAAACATAGACAAAGCTATATTAAAATTGTCAGTCTAGAGCACCAGTGAAAGGGATTTCGAAATGGGAGAAGTTAGGAGCAATTTAAATAAGGACGGTATTTGGTATCATGATAAGTTACCAATACTACCTAAGTCATTGTTTAGAGATGCGGCAAGATTGACACATGGGCAGAGCCATGTGTCAACAGGGGGGATAGTAGAGCAGGTTCGGAAACACTTTGTGGCCTATTGGATAACGAACTACTTAAAAATGTTTTTATAATAGATAAGTATATTAAATGGGAAGAAGCGGTCCCAACTTACTGGGTGGACATGATTAGGGTAGTTGGTTAACTAGGATCTATCTCTTTAAATAATGGATTACATTTTGGCTGATCAGGTAAACCATATAGAATGCCAGAGTTAGGGAGGCCAGAACAGGTAGACATAGAAGTTGAAGATATACTAACAGAACACATGGTTAACCAAACCCGTATGTCCGAGACTTTGTGTCCAACAGGTGAATTACAGGAGAAGATGATTCACTCAATCCAACCAGGAGACTGGGTGTGGATCCAGTCCCTGAGGAGAAAAGAACTGGAAGCAGCCACGGTGGGAGGGTCCATACCAAGTGTTCCTGGCAATAGCCTTCAAGGTGAGAATAGCTGAAAGAGCTACCTGGGTTCATATCACACATTGCGGGAGGGTAAGACACACTGACACTGTCGAACAATCACAGAGTTAGGAGAAGAACCGAATACCAATAAGGTTCAGGGGTTACCTCTCTAACGAAGATTCCCTAACCCGCCCAATCCTCACTATGTGCGTTCATAGAAGTGAAAGTGTGGGTTGGCCTCTAGCTAGTGATATATTCTCCGGGAGGGGGTGGGGCTTTACAGGGGTACTGGTCAGTCTGAGCTGTCTGATTGTGGGAGCCATATTCCTAATACACCATGAACCACTCGAGAAGTCAGAAAGTGGTAACTTGACCCATAGTGTAGAAGATGAGGAGTTTTTATGGCCTCGGTACAAAAGGTCACTCGATCTGGATAAAAAGGAAGTGAGAGTAGAGTTAGGGAAGGATGTCTCAATAATGTTCTATGCAGACCAAATGGGGTCCCTAACCTCCTGGCAGTCTAGGACTCGGACTTCATGGGGAAGATATCTGTGTAGATCCCGGTGTCACTCATGGAATCAGGTCATAGCTCACACAGAGAGAGAAGGCTATGTCAATCCACACACCCAATATAGAAACAGATGGAGTATAGTAAAGGCCAGGGTTTTTGACTGCAATCCAGAGCAATGGAAGTATTGCTTGAAGATAGGAATGACCATTAAAAGCATAAAGAAAGAGGATTTAGGGTTATGGTATGTTGGCCTTGACCAGACCATTGTCGACACTGCGGTACCATTCCGAGTAGTAGAGGTTAGGACAGGAGATAGTTCTACCGCCAGCCAGAATACCAGTAGTACCCCTGATAAAACAGACATTACCCATGTAGTCATCCAGAGCCAAGGACCGGTGAGGATAGTTCAGACGAAAGATCTTAAGGAAGTGATTGAGGTGGAGACTTGGTTTGGGGATTCCAACCTATGGCTAGAATGGATTCAGTATACAGCTAGATCAGTAGCTAAAGAAGAAGGTTATGCCTGCGCAACAGCCAAACTTCAGTTGACAACCATCCCCTTTCTACTCGATGGAATTAATTTACCAAGGGGAATGGCCTGTATGGTAAAGCTGTTCATGAAGGCAAGGAAGACAGACAGTTGCACTGATCTGCATTATCTGTATCCTATGTGCCCATTAGATCCAGACTTCCCCCTTTCACAGTGGCAGGAGGAGACTATTATTGTGTGGCTCGACACAACACACACGGATGGAACGTAGGGGAAGTAAGAACATGCAATAGGACAGAGAATGTTACAACTGACGAGACAATGAGGGACCTGACTGGGTGGTTGAGTTCCGAGGACTTTAGTAAGATAAAAAGGCTGAGAGCGGATGTCTGGTGGTTGTGTGGAGGTATGAAGCTGTGGCCAAACCTGCCTGCAAATTGGACTGGTATTTGTGCATTGGTACAGTGAGCCATGCCCTTCACCCGTACACAACACAAAGACCTAGTGCCAGGTGAAAGAGAGGGGAGGAGTGCTCCGTCAGGGTCCTTTGACGATAGAATTTACATTGATAGCATTGGGGTTCCAAGGGGGGTGCCTGATGAGTTTAAAGCTAGGAATCAGATATGGGTTGGATTGGAATTAAGTCTTTTTTGGTGGTCGACTCTCAATAAAAATGTGGATTGGATAAATTACATTTATTATAACCAACAGCGTTTCATCAACTATACCAGAGAGGCAATTCAAGGGTTAGCAGAACAGACAGCTGTGACCACTTTGATGGTATTGCAGAATAGAATAGCTTTGGATATGCTTCTGGCTGAAAAGGGTGGTGTGTGTGTGATGTTTGGATCTGAATGCTGTACTTTCATCCCTGAGAACACAGCTCCAGATGGATTAGTTACCAAGGCCCTGGCCGGTCTAAACAATTGAAAATATTACCGGAATATTCTGCAAAATTGTTACGGATACAGGTAGTGTGTATCCTGTATGTGTGTTTCTTTTCTCTCCTTCTCCCCTCACAGGTGACAATCATCACTCTCCCATCAGTCATCAACCAGTCCCCAATCAGAAGACACCTGCTCCCCTTTCCTCACCCAATCACAGCCCCTTTCCCTTGGTTTAAAACCCCAGTCAGTTGTTTTCTCCCCAGCTCATTCTCACTCTGTGATCAATCTTTGTGTTCATTCTCTCTCTCGCTCTGTCCCTAGCTCTACATCGCTGTGTTGATCTCTTTTGTTTTGAAACTACATGTCACTTTGTCCATCCCACCTGTGAGTATTATTTTGTAAAAGTGTTGACTGTTTGTTTGTTTGGTGGGAAAAGGGGGTACCAAGACAAGTCGCCCATGGGCATACATTACCCGTAGGAATACTGTGTCTAAGTACCCTAGTTAGAACTGGGCGGACCACCCCCTGTATTTTTGGTTAGTTAGCTAGCTGTTGTGGAAATAAGCTAGTCTAGCTTAGGGGTGGTTTTGGATTATTGTTTCTTTGCTTGGGTCCCGCTCAGACCCTTTTCTCACACCCCCCTTTACCGTGTGTTTAAACAATAAACCTTTTGAGTTTGACGGTAGATTTCAGTTGTCTGTGGTTTTTGGTTCTCACTGTTACTTGTCACGATTATAATTTGCATGATTTATGTTACGGGTCTCGTATCCATCTCCCCCTAGACCGCTGGGCCAAAGGGATTCGTAACAAAAATGTTGATGAAGACGTCACTCAATCCACCCAAAACAACATGCAGTCTTTCCTCAAGACTCCCATGAAGTTATAGTGTGACGTTATGAGTCGACGTTAAAGTAACATTCTCACAACATACTGCACTTGTTTTATCCTGTTTTAGATGTATCTTCTGTTTAAACATTTAAACTCTTACAATAACACTGTTAAAATACCAATGTGATCATTTCTTGTCTTTTATGTTGGAAAAACAAATTGTACAATTATATATGGATATACGCTCCATAGTTGTACAAGTATACATGGTTATATTGTACTTTTCATAATAAAACATACTTGAAACAAGAAAAAGCATGTTAATTGTGAAAACAATTTCGTTATTGATTTTTACATTGCTTCTCCCTGTCTCATGTTGACGTTTGTCATGAATCTTGACCTGGAGGCAGAACTGTGCGATTTACTCTAGATATGTCAGCTGCAAAGTCAGAATTGGCTGTGGAAAATAATGTTGTTTTATGGTCTTAATTTAAGGGAAGGATTAGCAGTGTGGTTAGGGTTGAGGTTAGGATTAAAATCGGATTATATTACTTTGTGCCTGTGCCAGCTAGTGAATACTTTGCTGAACTGCCTACAGGCCAAGATTCATGACAATAAATGCCAACCTGCCTCCAGGACAAGATTCATGACAATAAATGCCAACCTGCCTCCCAGTCGTCCCCTCCTTATCTTTACAAGGCTGCAGAACATGCAAGATAGTGATGTGGGGGTTCTCTCATAACCCTCAGTCCCCAGGTGGGTAGATGGCAGGTTGTATAAAGAGAAGCTAGTGATGTGGGGGTTCTCTCATAACCCTCAGTCCCCAGGTGGGTAGATGGTAGGTTGAATATAGAGAAGCTAGTGATGTGGGGGTTCTCTCATAACACTCAGTCCCCAGGTGGGTAGATGGCAGGTTGAATAAAGAGAAGCTAGTGATGTGGGGGTTCTCTCATAACCCTCATTCCCCAGGTGGGTAGATGGCAGGTTGAATAAAGAGAAGCTAGTGATGTGGGGGTTCTCTCATAACCCTCAGTCCCCAGGTGGGTAGATGGCAGGTTGAATAAAGAGAAGCTAGTGATGTGGGGGTTCTCTCATAACCCTCAGTCCCCAGGTGGGTAGATGGCAGGTTGAATAAAGAGAAGCTAGTGATGTGGGGGTTCTCTCATAACCCTCAGTCCCCAGGTGGGTAGATGGCAGGTTGAATAAAGAGAAGCTAGTGATGTGGGGGTTCTCTCATAACCCTCAGTCCCCAGGTGGGTAGATGGCAGGTTGAATAAAGAGAAGCTAGTGATGTGGGGGTTCTCTCATAACCCTCAGTCCCCAGGTGGGTAGATGGCAGGTTGAATAAAGAGAAGCTAGTGATGTGGGGGTTCTCATAACCCTCAGTCCCCAGGTGGGTAGATGGTAGGTTGAATAAAGAGAAAAGAAAAGGCAACATAAAACAATCCATAAATGTATAATTATTATGTAATTTACACAAAACATTAAGGACACCTTTCTTTCCATGACAAACTGACAAGGTGTAACTTAATATTAGGAAGGTATCCTTAATATTTTGTCCACTCAGTGGCTCTGACCCTTTACGTAACAGTCAATCCTCTTTTCCAGGAAACCTACTTTAAATTTCCCCAAATGTTTCCACACTGCTGCTCTCTCACAGCTGCTCCAGGGCCTCTTGGGTTGAGGAGTCATTCTCTTCTAACCTGATCACAGCTGCTCCAGGGCCTCTTGGGTTGAGGAGTCATTCTCTTCTAACCTGATCACAGCTGCTCCAGGGCCTCTTTGGTTGAGGAGTCATTCTCTTCTAACCTGATCACAGCTGCTCCAGGGCCTCTTGGGTTGAGGAGTCATTCTCTTCTAACCTGATCACAGCTGCTCCAGGGCCTCTTGGGTTGAGGAGTCATTCTCTTCTAACCTGATCACAGCTGCTCCAGGGCATCTTGGGTTGAGGAGTCATTCTCTTCTAACCTAATCACAGCTGCTCCAGGGCCTCTTGGGTTGAGGAGTCATTCTCTTCTAACCTGATCACAGCTGCTCCAGGGCCTCTTGGATTGAGGAGTCATTCTCTTCTAACCTGATCACAGCTGCTCCAGGGCCTCTTGGGTTGAGGAGTCATTCTCTTCTAACCTGATCACAAACAAAGACAAGATTCAAACAAATAAACATGATGGTCCAACATAATAGGGGGTGGGGGTATAGGGAAGGTAGGGGAGAGGAGGGGGGTATAGGGAAGGTAGGGGGGAGGAGGGGGTATAGGGAAGGTAGGGGAGAGGAGGGGGGAGTATAGGGAAGGTAGGGGAGAGGAGGGGGTATAGGGAAGGTAGGGGAGAGGAGGGGGGAGTATAGGGAAGGTAGGGGAGAGGAGGGGGGTATAGGGAAGGTAGTTTAGAGGAGGGGGGTATAGGGAAGGTAGGTGAGAGGAGGGGGTATAGGGAAGGTAGGGGAGAGGAGGGGGTATAGGGAAGGTAGGGAAGAGGAGGGGGGTATAGGGAAGGTAGGGGAGAGGAGGGGGGTATAGGGAAGGTAGGGGGGAGGAGGGGGTATAGGGAAGGTAGGGGAGAGGAGGGGGGAGTATAGGGAAGGTAGGGGAGAGGAGGGGGTATAGGGAAGGTAGGGGAGAGGAGGGGGGAGTATAGGGAAGGTAGGGGAGAGGAGGGGGGTATAGGGAAGGTAGTTTAGAGGAGGGGGGTATAGGGAAGGTAGGTGAGAGGAGGGGGTATAGGGAAGGTAGGGGAGAGGAGGGGGTATAGGGAAGGTAGGGAAGAGGAGGGGGGTATAGGGAAGGTAGGGGAGAGGAGGGGGTATAGGGAAGGTAGGGGAGAGGAGGGGGGTATAGGGAAGGTATCAGAGAGGAGGGGGTATAGGGAAGGCAGAGGAGAGGAGGGCATAGGGAAGGTAGGGGAGAGGGGAGGGCATAGGGAAGTTAGGGGAGAGGAGGGGGTATAGGGAAGGTAGGGGAGAGGAGGGGGGGCATAGGGAAGGTAGGGGAGAGGAGGGGGGTATAGGGAAGGTAGGGGAGAGGAGGGGGGGTATAGGGAAGGTAGGGGAGAGGAGGGGGGGTATAGGGAAGGTAGGGGAGAGGAGGGGGTATAGGGAAGGTAGGGGAGAGGGGGGGTATAGGGAAGGTAGGGGAGAGGAGGGGGGGGCATAGGGAAGGTAGGGGAGAGGAGGGGGGTATAGGGAAGGTAGGGGAGAGGGGGTATAGGGAAGGTTAGGGAGAGGAGGGGGAATAGGGAAGGTAGGAGAGAGGAGGGGGTATAGGGAAGGTAGGGGAGAGGAGGGGGGTATAGGGAAGGTAGGGGAGAGGAGGGGGGTATAGGGAAGGTAGAGGAGAGGAGGGGGTATAGGGAAGGCAGGGGAGAGGAGGGGGTATAGGGAAGGTAGGGGAGAGGAGGGGGTATAGGGAAGGTAGGGGAGAGGAGGGGGGCATAGGGAAGGTAGGGGAGAGGAGGGGGGTATAGGGAAGGCAGGGGAGAGGAGGGGGGACTTCCTCCATGTCAGGTAAGCAGCCTCCAAGTCTACCCTCACCAACTGACCAGACTGAGTGAGTTCTGAACATCCCTCTCTGTCCTCTGATGCTGCGTCCAAGTCTTCTTGGGTCTTTCTGGTCTCTCTGTCTTGACTCTTTAGTGAGTTTTTTCAGTTCTTTCCCAGGCTGCCTGAAAAACACAAAAAGATGGCACATATATAAGAGTTATAAACTATCAAAATAAAGAGAATCCCACACTCCGTATATAAACTCCCAGTAATTTATTGGGTATTTACCAACGGTTCAGCATCACTGTGCCTTCTTCAGGGTGATGTCATCAATACTTGAACCAGGTTATGTAGACAAACAGTGCAATTAGTGCAACCAATGACAATAGAGAGGGGTGTGTCATAATGATTAAGTTAATTAGCATGAATTAATGAAACTGTTAAAAAAAACAATAGTCTATGGCAAATTAAATATAGTAGGCTATATTGAATATATATCCCCCTCAATGTAATCTGATTCATTATAATCTAGGATCAGGTCCCCCCCCTCTCCATGTAATCTGATTCATTATGATCTAGGATCAGGTCCCCCTCACCATGTAATCTGATTCATTATGATCTAGGATCAGGTCCCCCCTCTCCATGTAATCTGATTCATTATGATATAGGATCAGGTCCCTCCTCTCCATGTAATCTGATTCATTATGATCTAGGATCAGGTCCCCCCTCTCCATGTAATCTGATTCATTAAGATATAGTATCAGGTCCCCCCTCTCCATGTAATCTGATTCATTATGATATAGGATCAGGTCCCCCTCTCCATGTAATCTGATTCATTATGATATAGGATCAGGTCCCCCTCTCCATGTAATCTGATTCATTATGATATAGGATCAGGTCCCCCCTCTCCATGTAATCTGATTCATTATGATCTAGGATCATGTCCCCCTCACCATGTAATCTGATTCATTATGATCTAGGATCAGGTCCTCCTCTCCATGTAATCTGATTCATTATGATCTAGGATCAGGTCCTCCTCTTCATGTAATCTGATTCATTATGATCTAGGATCAGGTCCCCCTCTCCATGTAATCTGATTAATTATGATCTAGGATCAGGTCCCCCCTCTCCATGTAATCTGATTCATTATGATCTAGGATCAGGTCCCCCCTCTCCATGTAACCTCCCAGTCGATGGACCCACACAGAACTTTATATATACAGACTAGTTAACCACCTCCCAGTAGATGGACCCACACAGATCTTTCGGCAATGACTTTTTCATTAACCGAGTATTCCAGACACTGATGATGCTGCTGCTCATCACTCTCCTTTGGCTTTGATTGGCTACTTTTTGTCCGTTGTCCGTTGTCTGAAGAAGCCTATTGTGGTGAAATGTCAGGAGCGCATTTATTCAATGAACTTTTCATCTTTTTAGAAACTTTTAAATGAACAACATGGATTCTAACTGGGGACTCAGCTAAAACAAATACACTTTTTTTGTATTTTTGGGACCATATAAATTGATACCAACAGTGGACAATTCCCAGCAAAAGCATGGTGCTACAACTGTCAAGAGGAGAACAGGGGGAGTATTCCCCTTGGAGAACCCAGAGTGCAACACTGAAGAAAAACATATTGGAGAATAACAACAATCTCAATCTGAAGCTCTAAAGAAAAAATAGGAATTGTGAAAATCAGGACCACCATTCTTCCTCCTGTCCCACCTATTGTCCCTGTATGAATCAGGAACACCATTCTTCCTCCTGTCCACCTATTGTCCCTGTATGAATCAGGACCACCATTCTTCCTCCTGTCCACCTATTGTCCCTGTATGAATCAGGACCACCATTCTTCCTCCTGTCCACCTATTGTCCCTGTATGAATCAGGACCACCATTCTTCCTCCTGTCCACCTATTGTCCCTGTATGAATCAGGAACACCATTCTTCCTCCTGTCCACCTATTGTCCCTGTATGAATATTAGTTGGCATCTAATTGAAGAACATACTGCTTTATAGATCCCAGCCTGAACAAACAATTGTCTGGACCTTACTTTGAGCACTTGCACTGGGCCTCCATTGAGTCTCCATGTGTCAAGCAGTACAGAGAAACCCCCTCTAGATGACAGTAGAGGCTCTTGGATCTACCCTGTCTATCCACCAGTTTAGTGACCTTGTTCCATCAATATGTCCATACTACTTCACAACCCATTTGAGGTCTTGACCAGCAATGTCCCATTGGGCTCAAGCAAGCCGAGAGTGAGGTTCTAGAAAGAGGACTGACTTTCATACCAACTCCTAAACAGGTGGACTGGCTTTCATACCAACTCCTAAACAGGTGGACTGACTTTCATACCAACTCCTAAACAGGTGGACTGACTTTCATACCAACTCCTAAACAGGTGGACTGACTTTCATACCAACTCCTAAACAGGTGGACTGACTTTCATACCAACTCCTATACAGGTGGACTGACTTTCATACCAACTCCTAAACAGGTGGACTGCCTTTCATGCCAACTCCTAAACAGGTGGACTGACTTTCATACCAACTCCTAAACAGGTGGACTGACTTTCATACCAACTCCTATACAGGTGGACTGACTTTCATACCAACTCCTAAACAGGTGGACTGACTTTCATACCAACTCCTATACAGGTGGACTGACTTTCATACCAACTCCTAAACAGGTGGACTGCCTTTCATGCCAACTCCTAAACAGGTGGACTGACTTTCATACCAACTCCTAAACAGGTGGACTGACTTTCATACCAACTCCTAAACAGGTGGACTGACTTTCATACCAACTCCTAAACAGGTGGACTGACTTTCATGCCAACTCCTAAACAGGTGGACTGACTTTCATACCAACTCCTAAACAGGTGGACTGGGAGGAGCTCCGGAGGGGATCTACACGTCTATCATAGAAGATTGAAGTTATCAGATCATTGTGAATATGAAACAGATTTTTCTCAGATACTATTTCCAAACCCCTCACATTGGGAACCTCAGTTGGAGTCAGAAACTATACAGACTCTGTAGGGATGTGGCTTCCTTTTCACAATTCAGAACCAGACCTTTTTTATCAGCTTAACCTTACAAATGGTTAAAAATCAAGCTCTAGAAATTTAGTGATTAAACCAGCAGATAAGGGGCTCAGATTGTTGTAATGGATAAAGTGAATATCTTCTTGAAGCCAATAGACAATAGGATCATGTTAAACACTATGTTCCATTGTCCCACTCAACACAACCGGAAAACACAAAGATTAATCCAGGAGATAAACTGTATGAGGATAAGTACATTACAGATAAACAGATGGTCTGTCTTTTTGGGCCAGATTCTCCAAGGCCCTGGCAGTTTTACTTACTGCCTAAAATACATATCTCCTGAGACGTGGGCGGTTCCCTGCGGCTGACCAATAGGAAGTGATTGTGTCTCAGAGACGTGGGCGGTTCCCTGCAGCTGACCAATAGGAAGTGATTGTGTCTCAGAATCTTACTGTATTGCTGAATATATAGACTTTTAATGCTGAATATATAGACTTTAATATCAACCCTCTATCCCAGAAACACCCAGCTATGTTCAGGATACTGATGAATGAAGGGTTTATTACTATTGTAGTACTGACTTTAATATCAACCCTCTATCCCAGAAACACCCAGCTATGTTCAGGATACTGATGAATGAAGGGTTTATTACTATTGTAGTACTGACTTTAATATCAACCCTCTATCCCAGAAACACCCAGCTATGTTCAGGATACTGATGAATGAAGGGTTTATTACTATTGTAGTACTGACTTTAATATCAACCCTCTATCCCAGAAACACCCAGCTATGTTCAGGGTACTGATGAATGAAGGGTTTATTACTATTGTATTACTGACTTTATTATCAACCCTCTATCCCAGAAACACCCAGCTATGTTCAGGATACTGATGAATGAAGGGTTTATTACTATTGTAGTACTGACTTTATTATCAACCCTCTATCCCAGAAACACCCAGCTATGTTCAGGATACTGATGAATGAAGGGTTTATTACTATTGTAGTACTGACTTTAATATCAACCCTCTATCCCAGAAACACCCAGCTATGTTCAGGATACTGATGAATGAAGGGTTTATTACTATTGTAGTACTGACTTTAATATCAACCCTCTATCCCAGAAACACCCAGCTATGTTCAGGATACTGATGAATGAAGGGTTTATTACTATTGTAGTACTGACTTTAATATC
This sequence comes from Salmo trutta, assembly GCF_901001165.1. NCBI lineage: Eukaryota > Metazoa > Chordata > Actinopteri > Salmoniformes > Salmonidae > Salmo > Salmo trutta. Next base: position 4,556,463 of record NW_021822911.1, on the reverse strand, counting down.
AACCCTCTATCCCAGAAACACCCAGCTATGTTCAGGGTACTGATGAATGAAGGGTTTATTACTATTGTAGTACTGACTTTAATATCAACCCTCTATCCCAGAAACACCCAGCTATGTTCAGGATACTGATGAATGAAGGGTTTATTACTATTGTAGTACTCTTTTTATTAACTTAACTACTGACTTGTTCTATTGTTATTGCATTGTCAAGAGGTTAACCTGCAAGGAAGCATTTTAGTACATAATACTTGTATTGTACTTTATATTATTATAGATATTTTAGGGTTGCCATGGATTTCAAGCAGGCAATGCCATCAGGTCCAAACCCAAAACAAGGAAATTGTAGGAGACAGGCGTGTTGGGGTTTCCTGCCAGCGTGACCACCCGCTTCACTTCCTGAACATGAAAAAGGGTGAAAGGTGGGATGCAGTAATAATATAACAGTCATATGGAGTTTTTTTCAGTTCCTTTTTCAGTATTTTATTTCAGTGTTGATTAATTTAGTTAATTTAGTAAATTGTATTTAGTTATTTAGTGCAGATAATTATGTACTTCTTCTGTAGTTTGTCAAATGCAGTGAACCTGCTGAGAGATGAAGGAGGGGATGAGAGCCTTCCCTGTAGCTCAGTTGTAGCCCTGTAGCTCAGCTGGTGTTTGCAACGCCAGGGTTGAGGGTTCGATTCCCATGGGGGGCCAGCACAGAAAAACTAAAAACAATGTAAAAAAATGTATGAAATGTATGCATTCACTACTGTAAGTTGCTCTGGATAAGAGTGTCTGCTAAATGACTAAAATGTAAATGTAAAATGAGAGGCCAGAACATCAATCTCATCTTCATGGAGGACATTGATGCCAGATGCAGTGAACCTGCTGAGAGATGGATGAGAGGCCAGAAGATCAGTCTCATCTTCATGGAGGACATTGATGCCAGATGCAGTGAACCTGCTGAGAGATGGATGAGAGGCCAGAACATCAGTCTCATCTTCATGGAGGACATTGATGCCAGATGCAGTGAACCTGCTGAGAGATGAAGGAGGGGATGAGAGGCCAGAACATCAACCTCATCTTCATGGAGAACATTGATTCCAGATTCAGCTACATGTGCAAGTAATTAACCTTTTTTATTCAAGATCTCATTGACTTTAACATTTGAAAAGCAGTTTCTCCAACAATAGTTTTAACATGAACATTTTGTCCATAACTTTTTAGAGAAACTTTCCTGAATTGAAGCATGGGACCAAATTGGTTGTTCCAGTTTTCCATGCTGATGGACATGACTTGCCATGTCAGGTACTTGAACAGGATCATTTATATTATCAAAGTATTTAGAACCTTTCTGATGACAGAAAACTGAAGACGATGGAGAGGAAGAACAGCATCCTCCATCGATGGTCCCCCACCAGCAGCCTCTTCCAGACTGCACTCCACAGACTGCAGAGTAACAGATAGATGGTCCCCCACCAGCAGTCTCTTCCAGACTGCACTCCACAGACTGCAGAGTAACAGATTGATGGTCCCCCACCAGCAGTCTCTTCCAGACTGCACTCCACAGACTGCAGAGGAACAGATTGATGGTCCCCCACCAGCAGTCTCTTCCAGACTGCACTCCACAGACTGCAGAGGAACAGATTGATGGTCCCCCACCAGCAGTCTCTTCCAGACTGCACTCCACAGACTGCAGAGGAACAGATTGATGGTCCCCCACCAGCAGTCTCTTCCAGACTGCACTCCACAGACTGCAGAGTAACAGATTGATGGTCCCCCACCAGCAGTCTCTTCCAGACTGCACTCCACAGACTGCAGAGTAACAGATTGATGGTCCCCCACCAGCAGTCTCTTCCAGACTGCACTCCACAGACTGCAGAGGAACAGATTGATGGTCCCCCACCAGCAGTCTCTTCCAGACTGCACTCCACAGACTGCAGAGTAACAGATTGATGGTCCCCCACCAGCAGTCTCACCCAGACTGCACTCCACAGACTGCAGAGGAACAGATTGATGGTCCCCCACCAGCAGTCTCTTCCAGACTGCACTCCACAGACTGCAGAGGAACAGATTGATGGTCCCCCACCAGCAGTCTCTTCCAGACTGCACTCCACAGACTGCAGAGGAACAGATTGATGGTCCCCCACCAGCAGTCTCTTCCAGACTGCACTCCACAGACTGCAGAGTAACAGATTGATGGTCCCCCACCAGCAGTCTCTTCCAGACTGCACTCCACAGACTGCAGAGGAAGAGATTGATGGTCCCCCACCAGCAGTCTCTTCCAGACTGCACTCCACAGACTGCAGAGGAACAGATTGATGGTCCCCCACCAGCAGTCTCTTCCAGACTGCACTCCACAGACTGCAGAGGAACAGATTGATGGTCCCCCACCAGCAGTCTCTTCCAGACTGCACTCCACAGACTGCAGAGTAACAGATTGATGGTCCCTCACCAGCAGTCTCTTCCAGACTGCACTCCACAGACTGCAGAGGAACAGATTGATGGTCCCCCACCAGCAGTCTCTTCCAGACTGCACTCCACAGACTGCAGAGGAACAGATTGATGGTCCCCCACCAGCAGTCTCTTCCAGACTGCACTCCACAGACTGCAGAGGAACAGATTGATGGTCCCCCACCAGCAGTCTCTTCCAGACTGCACTCCACAGACTGCAGAGTAACAGATTGATGGTCCCCCACCAGCAGTCTCTTCCAGACTGCACTCCACAGACTGCAGAGGAACAGATTGATGGTCCCCCACCAGCAGTCTCTTCCAGACTGCACTCCACAGACTGCAGAGTAACAGATTGATGGTCCCCCACCAGCAGTCTCTTCCAGACTGCACTCCACAGACTGCAGAGTAACAGATTGATGGTCCCCCACCAGCAGTCTCTTCCAGACTGCACTCCACAGACTGCAGAGGAACAGATTGATGAATGTGGCCTAAAAATATGCAGGTTGTAGATATATATTCAACAATAGGAAAAAGTAAACTCATATCAGTTCTATGATAATTCTGGGTGTTCAAACACAATAATAATGTTTTTTTGTATCTGTTTCTGAACTTGGTTTCTGTTGCTAATGATCTATTGTTGGATGGTAGTCAGAGTAATTTTATAGCAGCTTTAGGTAATTTTTTATTTATTTTTTGTTTAGATTGGATTACCTTTAACATATTTTCTGTCTGTATTATCTGTTATCAATCGATGGTCAAGGTATTGATTATGTCACACTCTGACCTAGGAGAGCTGTGTTTTCTCTGTTTAGCTAGGCCAGGGTGTGATAGGTGGGTGGGCAATCTATGTTTAATTTTCTATGTTTTGGCCGGGTATGGTTTCCAATCAGAGGCAGGTGTATTTCGTTGTCTCTGATTGGAAGCCATACTTAGGCAGCCTGTTTTTCCTTTGTCCTTGTGGGTAATTATTTTCTGTTTAGTTCGTGAAACCTGACAGAACTGTTTTGCTGTCGTTTTGTTTGATTGTCAGTGTTCTGAGTAAAATAAATACAAGATGAACATCTTCCACGCTGCACCTTGGTCTACTCCTTGCCACAGCTGTGACAGATTATCTGTTATCAATCGATGGTCAAGGTATTGATTATCTGTTATTAATTGATGGTCAAGGTATTGATTATCTGTTATCAATAGATGGTCAAGGTATTGATTATCTGTTATCAATAGATGGTCAAGGTATTGATTATCTGTTATCAATAGATGGTCAAGGTATTGATTATCTGTTATCAATAGATGGTCACGGTATTGATTATCTGTTATCAATAGATGGTCAAGGTATTGCCAACTGCCTGTCCAAAAGGCCACGGTCGGTAGTAGCATAAAAACACATGTGAAGGACTACAACCTGAGGAGACGAGGTTTGTCCTCACAGCTCCTACAGGCCCTGGTGTATGAGGATGCAGTGCAGGTGGACAGCACTGATTGGTCCTGGAGAGCAAGAGGAGCAGAGGATGATGGGGAGGTGCACCTCAAGATAAGGCTCTTGGTACTCTTTGTGAAGAGAAGCGGTAGATTGACGATGATGTCTTCACTGCCAAGATGTTCTACTCACATGAGCAGGAACTGATCGTGGAGGCCTTACAACATTACACAGAGCAGGAACTGATCGTGGAGGCCTTACACCATTACACAGAGCAGGAACTGATCGTGGAGGCCTTACAACATTACACAGAGCAAGATGGATGTTGTCTTGGGGAAAGAACTGTCCTTGCTGGAAAGCTTGATGAGCTCCAGCACGCAGAAGGACAATGTGAATCATTCAGAAGGGCTTTTATTGAGGGCAGAAACTATGAAGAGGAAGAGGATGACTATTATGATGTCGAAGATGGTGATGACAACGATGGTGATATTGATGGAGGAACAGATGAATGAGGCTGAGGGTGATATTGATGGAGGAACAGATGAATGAGGCTGATGGTGATAACTACAACAACGATGGTGATATTGATGGAGGAACAGATGAATGAGGCTGAGGGTGATGACTACAACAACGATGGTGATATTGATGGAGGAACAGATGAATGAGGCTGAGGGTGATGACTACAACAACGATGGTGATATTGATGGAGGAATAGATGAATGAGGCTGAGGGTGATGACTACAACAACGATGGTGATATTGATGGAGGAACAGATGAATGAGGCTGAGGGTGATGACTACAACAACGATGGTGTTATTGATGGAGGAATAGATTAATGAGGCTGAGGGTGATGACTACAACAACGATGGTGATATTGATGGAGGAATAGATGAATGAGGCTGAGGGTGATGACTACAACAACGATGGTGATATTGATGGAGGAACAGATGAATGAGGCTGAGGGTGATGACTACAACAACGATGGTGATATTGATGGAGGAATAGATTAATGAGGCTGAGGGTGATGACTACAACAACGATGGTGATATTGATGGAGGAACAGATGAATGAGGCTGAGGGTGATGACTCCAACAACGATGGTGATATTGATGGAGGAACAGATGAATGAGGCTGAGGGTGATGACTACAACAACGATGGTGATATTGATGGAGGAACAGATGAATGAGGCTGAGGGTGATGACTACAACAACCATGGTGATATTGATGGAGGAATAGATGAATGAGGCTGAGGGTGATGACTACAACAACGATGGTGATATTGATGGAGGAACAGATGAATGAGGCTGAGGGTGATGACTACAACAACGATGGTGATATTGATGGAGGAATAGATTAATGAGGCTGAGGGTGATGACTACAACAACGATGGTGATATTGATGGAGGAACAGATGAATGAGGCTGAGGGTGATGACTACAACAACGATGGTGATATTGATGGAGGAACAGATGAATGAGGCTGAGGGTGATGACTACAACAACGATGGTGATATTGATGGAGGAACAGATGAATGAGGCTGAGGGTGATGACTACAACAACGATGGTGATATTGATGGAGGAACAGATGAATGAGGCGGAGGGTGATGACTACAACAACGATGGTGATATTGATGGAGGAATAGATGAATGAGGCTGATGGTGATGACTACAACAACGATGTTTATATTGATGGAGGAACAGATGAATGAGGCTGAGGGTGATGACTACAACAACGATGGTGATATTGATGGAGGAACAGATGAATGAGGCTGAGGGTGATGACTACAACAACGATGGTGATATTGATGGAGGAATAGATGAATGAGGCTGATGGTGATGACTACAACAACGATGGTGATATTGATGGAGGAATAGATTAATGAGGCTGAGGGTGATGACTACAACAACGATGGTGATATTGATGGAGGAATAGATGAATGAGGCTGAGGGTGATGACTACAACAACGATGGTGATATTGATGGAGGAATAGATGAATGAGGCTGATGGTGATATTGATGGAGGAACAGATGAATGAGGCTGAGGGTGATGACTACAACAACGATGGTGATATTGATGGAGGAATAGATGAATGAGGCTGAGGGTGATGACTACAACAACGATGGTGATATTGATGGAGGAACAGATGAATGAGGCTGATGGTGATGACTACAACAACGATGGTGATATTGATGGAGGAATAGATGAATGAGGCTGAGGGTGATGACTACAACAACGATGGTGATATTGATGGAGGAACAGATGAATGGGGCTGAGGGTGATGTCTACAACAACGATGGTGATATTGATGGAGGAACAGATGAATGAGGCTGAGGGTGATGACTACAACAACGATGGTGATATTGATGGAGGAATAGATGAATGAGGCTGATGGTGATGACTACAACAACGATGGTGATATTGATGGAGGAACAGATGAATGAGGCTGATGGTGATGACTACAACAACGATGGTGATATTGATGGAGGAACAGATGAATGAGGCTGAGGGTGATGACTACAACAACGATGGTGATATTGATGGAGGAACAGATGAATGAGGCTGAGGGTGATGACTACAACAACGATGGTGATATTGATGGAGGAATAGATGAATGAGGCTGAGGGTGATAACTACAACAACGATGGTGATATTGATGGAGGAACAGATGAATGAGGCTGAGGGTGATGACTACAACAACGATGGTGATATTGATGGAGGAATAGATGAATGAGGCTGAGGGTGATGACTACAACAACGATGGTGATATTGATGGAGGAACAGATAAATGAGGCTGATGACTACAACAACGATGGTGATATTGATGGAGGAATAGATGAATGAGGCTGAGGGTGATGACTACAACAACGATGGTGATATTGATGGAGGAACAGATGAATGAGGCTGATGGTGATGACTACAACAACGATGGTGATATTGATGGAGGAATAGATGAATGAGGCTGAGGGTGATGACTACAACAACGATGGTGATATTGATGGAGGAATAGATGAATGAGGCTGAGGGTGATGACTACAACAACGATGGTGATATTGATGGAGGAACAGATGAATGAGGCTGAGGGTGATGAATACAACAACGATGGTGATATTGATGGAGTAACAGATTAATCAGGCTGAGGGTGATGACTACAACAACGATGGTGATATTGATGGAGGAATAGATGAATGAGGCTGAGGGTGATGACTACAACAACGATGGTGATATTGATGGAGGAATAGATGAATGAGGCTGATGGTGATGACTACAACAACGATGGTGATATTGATGGAGGAATAGATGAATGAGGCTGAGGGTGATGACTACAACAACGATGGTGATATTGATGGAGGAACAGATGAATGGGGCTGATGGTGATGACTACAACAACCATGGTGATATTGATGGAGGAACAGATTAATGAGGCTGAGGGTGATGACAACAACAACGATGGTGATATTGATGGAGGAATAGATGAATGAGACTGATGGTGATGACTACAACAACGATGGTGATATTGATGGAGGAACAGATGAATGAGGCTGAGGGTGATGACTACAACAACGATGGTGATATTGATGGAGGAACAGATGAATGAGGCTGAGGGTGATGACTACAACAACGATGGTGATAGTGATGGAGGAATAGGTTAATGAGGCTGATGGTGATGACTACAACAACGATGGTGATATTGATGGAGGAATAGGTTAATGAGGCTGATGGTGATGACTACAACAACGATGGTGATATTGATGGAGGAATAGATGAATGAGGCTGATGGTGATGACTACAACAACGATGGTGATATTGATGGAGGAATAGATGAATGAGGCTGATGACTACAACAACGATGGTGATATTGATGGAGGAATAGATTAATGAGGCTGAGGGTGATGACTACAACAACGATGGTGATATTGATGGAGGAACAGATGAATGAGGCTGAGGGTGATGACTACAACAACGATGGTGATATTGATGGAGGATAGATTAATGAGGCTGAGGGTGATGACTACAACAACGATGGTGATATTGATGGAGGAACAGATGAATGAGGCTGAGGGTGATGACTACAACAACGATGGTAATATTGATGGAGGAACAGATGAATGAGGCTGAGGGTGATGACTACAACAACGATGGTGATATTGATGGAGGAATAGATGAATGAGGCTGAGGGTGATGACTACAACAACGATGGTGATATTGATGGAGGAATAGATGAATGAGGCTGAGGGTGATGACTACAACAACGATGGTGATATTGATGGAGGAATAGATGAATGAGGCTGATGGTGATGACTACAACAACGATGGTGATATTGATGGAGGAATAGATGAATGAGGCTGATGACTACAACAACGATGGTGATATTGATGGAGGAATAGATTAATGAGGCTGAGGGTGATGACTACAACAACGATGGTGATATTGATGGAGGAACAGATGAATGAGGCTGAGGGTGATGACTACAACAACGATGGTGATATTGATGGAGGATAGATTAATGAGGCTGAGGGTGATGACTACAACAACGATGGTGATATTGATGGAGGAACAGATGAATGAGGCTGAGGGTGATGACTACAACAACGATGGTAATATTGATGGAGGAACAGATGAATGAGGCTGAGGGTGATGACTACAACAACGATGGTGATATTGATGGAGGAATAGATGAATGAGGCTGAGGGTGATGACTACAACAACGATGGTGATATTGATGGAGGAATAGATGAATGAGGCTGATGGTGATGACTACAACAACGATGGTGATATTGATGGAGGAATAGATGAATGAGGCTGATGACTACAACAACGATGGTTATATTGATGGAGGAACAGATGAATGAGGCTGAGGGTGATGACTACAACAACGATGGTGATATTGATGGAGGAATAGATGAATGAGGCTGAGGGTGATGACTACAACAACGATGGTGATATTGATGGAGGAACAGATGAATGAGGCTGAGGGTGATGACTACAACAACGATGGTGATATTGATGGAGGAACAGATGAATGAGGCTGATGGTGATGACTACAACAACGATGGTGATATTGATGGAGGAACAGATTAATGAGGCTGAGGGTGATGACTACAACAACGATGGTGATATTGATGGAGGAACAGATGAATGAGGCTGATGGTGATATTGATGGAGGAACAGATGAATGAGGCTGAGGGTGATGACTACAACAACGATGGTGATATTGATGGAGGAACAGATTAATGAGGCTGATGGTGATGACTACAACAACGATGGTGATATTGATGGAGGAACAGATGAATGAGACTGAGGGTGTGTTGTTTTTAACATGTCCATTCTGTTTTAATTGATGTCATTGTATTCCTACCCTTTGTTTATAATGGTATGTTTTATTGATCTTTTGGGGTTGAAAGAAGCACATTTCTGTTTAATTGTTAGATGTGATACAGGCCAGTGTTGCATGTCATTTACTATTTATGTCATGGTTAGGAGAACCTGACTTGAGCCTGATATTCCCCAAGAGTCTAATGGAATAGACAGGTTTGCTTCCTCTAAAGTATTGTCTTTTTATTGACCTGTTAGTTGTGGAGTTTGTAAATATATTTTATTTAACCTTTATTTAACTAGGCAAGTCCATTTAGATTAGTGTGTAAATATTTTCATGTGAATATCTAGATCACCATCATCAATGTAGATTAGTGTGTAAATATTGTCATGTGAATATCTAGATCACCATCATCAATGTAGATTATTGTGTAAATATTGTCATGTGAATATCTAGATCACCATCATCAATGTAGATTATTGTGTAAATATTGTCATGTGAATATCTAGATCACCATCATCAATGTAGATTATTGTGTAAATATTGTCATGTGAATATCTAGATCGACATTGTCATCTTTAAATAAATTAATAACTTCTGCAGCTGATCCTGCCTGGCACCAGCAAAATGTAACCGTCCAATAATGGAATTAGTAACTAAGGATTGTAGCTTTAAGGTTTCAGTATGTAGCCTACAGAGAAACACATTCAGAGATCAAGCCTTGTCATTTCAGATAAATTCACTTTGCAGGAGAGGGAGACTGGAGGCCATGGTGGGGTCAAAGTAGCACATTTAATAAATAATTAGTCTAAACAAAAACATTGTCTCTATTGAACATGCCATACTAATAAAGGCATTTTAATCAATTATATGAAGAGTGCCTTGGTCCTCCTTTCTGTTTGATGACCTACTCACCCCTTTTACCAAAGAGCACCTTCTGTCTACCAACATTTACTATTGTGGACCTTAGTAGCGCTTCCCTTCCTCCTCTTTCTACTAAACCACAAAGGGGTTAGAACTACAATTCCGGCGCCATTTCCGGTTGCCGTCGCTGGACGCGATGCAACGTGAAACAGGGAGTTGTAGTTCTTCACAGAAAGCCCAGGTGTATTCAAACCATTACAGTTTTACATTTACATTTTAGTAATTTAGCAGACGCTCTTATCCAGAGCGACTTACAGTAGTGAATGCAGACATTTCATACATTTTTATTTTCCCGTACTGCGGGCTAAGGCCCATATAAAATAGTTTAACTGTCTGAGCTAGGCTATGTGGGGGCGAAGGTCCATATAAAATAACTTAACTGGCTGAGCTAGGCTGTGTGGGGGCGCAGGCCCATATAAATAACTTAACTGTCTGAGCTAGGCTGTGTGGGGGCGCAGGCCCAAAAAAAATAACTTAACTGGCTGAGCTAGGCTGTGTGGGGGCGAAGGTCCATATAAAATAACTTAACTGGCTGAGCTAGGCTGTGTGGGGGCGAAGGCACATATAAATAACTTAACTGTCTGAGCTAGGCTGTGTGGGGGCGAAGGTCCATATAAAATAACTTAACTGGCTGAGCTAGGCTATGTGGGGGCGAAGGCACATATAAATAACTTAACTGTCTGAGCTAGGCTATGTGGCTTAACAGCATCTTTCACAAGAAAACAAAATGGCCTGATAGAAGTGGGATTTGTATTTATTTATTAGGCCGACTTACAACTGCATCATGGCCAAAAAGGCAGCATCCTACATAAAACAATATTTGAATGAAAAAAAGGCGATGTCTTTATCTGAATGTCTGTATCGGGATAGCCTGATCCTTTATTGACAGAACAAACAGATGGCTCAATGGATTTCAATCAGCTCATTTTGAATTACAGCCTTATCCAGCGAGGGGTACTGCTTTCTTAGCAAGGGAGGAGAATTATCCACCAGGGAGGACTGTGAGAATATCACATTAAAACGAAATGATATCCTTGGGCATGCTGTAGTCTTCAAATCTGGAGGAGAAGTTGTCTGGTCCCTCTGCCTGTCGTTTCTTCAGTGTGCTGAAGAGCAGTAGCCTTCCAGATGACAAGTCCAAATCCAACAACTCAAGCTTCCTAGTAAAGGCCTCAAGATTTATCACCGTGTCCACGACTGTTTTCCTCTTCCTTGTCACTGCAGATTTAATTTAAATTACAGACTGTCGCCAAAAAAGCAACATCTGAGAGGAATTCCTCAATTTCCAAAATACAAAGGTGATCAGCTGCTGCCCTCATTTGGATTTTTCTGACAAAATCCACAACCTGGTCATGAAGCTCACAGAATGGCTCTAGGGCTTTTCCTTTACTCAGCCAGCGCACGTTGTAGTGAAGCAGGAGATCATCCTGGATGGACTCCTCTGGTTCTGTCACCAGCTTGCTTTTCCTTTACTCAGCCAGCGAACGTTGTTGTGAAGCAGGACATCATCCTGGATGGCCTCCTCTGGTTCTGTCACCAGCTTGCTTTTCCTTTACTCAGCCAGCACACGTTGTTGTGAAGCAGGAGATCATCCTGGATGGCCTCCTCTGGTTCTGTCACCAGCTTGCTTTTCCGTTACTCAGCCAGCACACGTTGTTGTGAAGCAGGAGATCATCCTGGATGGATTCCTCTGGTTCTGTCACCAGCTTGCGGAAAATACGGTGTTGTGTTGCTTGATGTCTCCCTGACAAAGTTTATTATGAGCATTACTTTATCCATCACATCCTTTAGCTCAGTGTTTAGTCTGGTACACAGCACACTCTGATGGATGAGACAATGTAAACCATGTTTAGTCTGGTACACAACACACTCTGATGGATGAGACAATGTAAACCATGTTTAGTCTGGTACACAACACACTCTGATGGATGAGACAATGTAAAACAACCTGCTGACCAGGCCAGTGTGTCTGTCCACCATAGCAGGAGTCCATCAGAAACCTCTGTCCACCATAGCAGGAGTCCATCAGAAACCTCTGTCCACCATAGCAGGATTCCCATCAGAAACCTCTGTCCACCATAGCAGGAGACCTTCAGAAACCTCTGTCCACCATAGCAGGAGTCCATCAGAAACCTCTGTCCACCATAGCAGGAGTCCTGTCAGAAACCTCTGTCCACCATAGCAGGAGTCCATCAGAAACCTCTGCCCACCATAGCAGGAGTCCATCAGAAACCTCTGTCCACCATAGCAGGTGTCCCATCAGAAACCTCTGTCCACCAAAGCAGGAGTCCATCAGAAACCTCTGTCCACCATAGCAGTAGCCCCGTCAGAAACCTCTGTCCACCACAGCAGGAGTCCCATCAGAAACCTCTGTCCACCATAGCAGGAGTCCATCAGAAACCTCTGTCCACCATAGCAGGAGTCCATCAGAAACCACTGCCCACCATAGCAGGAGTCCATCAGAAACCTCTGTCCATCATAGCAGGAGTCCATCAGAAACCTCTGTCCACCATAGCAGGAGTACATCAGAAACCTCTGTCCACCATAGCAGGAGTCCATCAGAAACCTCTGTCCACCATAGCAGGAGTCCCATCAGAAACCTCTGTCCACCATAGCAGGAGCCCATTCAGAAACCTCTGTCCACCATAGCAGGAGTCCCATCAGAAACCTCTGTCCACCATAGCAGGAGTCCATCAGAAACCTCTGTCCACCATAGCAGGAGTCCATCAGAAACCTCTGTCCACCATAGCAGGAGTCCATCAGAAACCTCTGTCCACTATAGCAGAAGTCCATCAGAAACCTCTCTCCACCATATCAGGAGTCCATCAGAAACCTCTGTCCACCATAGCAGGAGTCCATCAGAAACCTCTGCCCAACATAGCAGGAGTCCATCAGAAACCTCTGTCCACCATAGCAGGAGTCCATCAGAAACCTCTGTCTAACCTTAGCAGGAGTCCATCAGAAACCTCTGTCATCATAGCAAGAGTCAATCAGAAACCTCTGTCCACCATAGCAGGAGTCCATCAGAAACCTCTGTCCACCATAGCAGGAGTCCATCAGAAACCTCTGTCCACCATAGCAGGAGTCCCATCAGAAACCTCTGTCCACCATAGCATGAGTCCCATCAGAAACCTCTGTCCACCATAGCAGGAGTCCCATCAGAAACCTCTGTCCACCATAGTAGGAGTCCATCAGAAACCTCTGTCCACCATAGCAGGATTCCCATCAGAAACCTCTGTCCACCATAGCAGGAGACCTTCAGAAACCTCTGTCCACCATAGCAGGAGTCCATCAGAAACCTCTGTCCACCATAGCAGGAGTCCTGTCAGAAACCTCTGTCCACCATAGCAGGAGTCCATCAGAAACCTCTGCCCACCATAGCAGGAGTCCATCAGAAACCTCTGTCCACCATAGCAGGTGTCCCATCAGAAACCTCTGTCCACCAAAGCAGGAGTCCATCAGAAACCTCTGTCCACCATAGCAGTAGCCCCGTCAGAAACCTCTGTCCACCACAGCAGGAGTCCCATCAGAAACCTCTGTCCACCATAGCAGGAGTCCATTAGAAACCTCTGTCCACCATAGCAGGAGTCCATCAGAAACCACTGCCCACCATAGCAGGAGTCCATCAGAAACCTCTGTCCATCATAGCAGGAGTCCATCAGAAACCTCTGTCCACCATAGCAGGAGTACATCAGAAACCTCTGTCCACCATAGCAGGAGTCCATCAGAAACCTCTGTCCACCATAGCAGGAGTCCCATCAGAAACCTCTGTCCACCATAGCAGGAGCCCATTCAGAAACCTCTGTCCACCATAGCAGGAGTCCCATCAGAAACCTCTGTCCACCATAGCAGGAGTCCATCAGAAACCTCTGTCCACCATAGCAGGAGTCCATCAGAAACCTCTGTCCACCATAGCAGGAGTCCATAAGAAACCTCTGTCCACTATAGCAGAAGTCCATCAGAAACCTCTCTCCACCATATCAGGAGTCCATCAGAAACCTCTGTCCACCATAGCAGGAGTCCATCAGAAACCTCTGCCCAACATAGCAGGAGTCCATCAGAAACCTCTGTCCACCATAGCAGGAGTCCATCAGAAACCTCTGTCTACCATAGCAGGAGTCCATCAGAAACCTCTGTCATCATAGCAAGAGTCAATCAGAAACCTCTGTCCACCATAGCAGGAGTCCATCAGAAACCTCTGTCCACCATAGCAGGAGTCCATCAGAAACCTCTGTCCACCATAGCAGGAGTCCCATCAGAAACCTCTGTCCACCATAGCATGAGTCCCATCAGAAACCTCTGTCCACCATAGCAGGAGTCCCATCAGAAACCTCTGTCCACCATAGTAGGAGTCCATCAGAAACCTCTGTCCACCATAGCAGGAGTCCATCAAAAACCTCTGTCCACCATAGCAGGAGTCCATCAGAAACCTCTGTCCACCATAGCAGGAGCCCCATCAGAAACCTCTGTCCACCATAGCAGGAGTCCCATCAGAAACCTCTGTCCACCATAGCAGGAGTTTATCAGAAACCTCTGTCCACCATAGCAGGAGTCCATCAGAAACATCTGTCCACCATAGCAGGAGTCCATCAGAAACCTCTGTCTACCATAGCAGGAGTCCATCAGAAACCTCTGTCTACCATAGCAGGAGTCCATCAGAAACCTCCGTCCACCATAGCAGGAGTCCATCTGAAACCTCTGTCCACCATAGCAGGAGTCCCATCAGAAACCTCTGTCCACCATAGCAGGAGTCCATCAGAAACCTCTGTCCACCATAGCAGGAGTCCCATCAGAAACCTCTGTCCACCATAGCAGGAGCCCATCAGAAACCTCTGTCCACCATAGCAGGAGTCCATCAGAAACCTCTGTCCACCATAGCAGGAGTCCCATCAGAAACCTCTGTCCACCATAGCAGGAGTTTATCAGAAACCTCTGTCCACCATAGCAGGAGTCCATCAGAAACATCTGTCCACCATAGCAGGAGTCCATCAGAAACCTCTGTCTACCATAGCAGGAGTCCATCAGAAACCTCTGTCTACCATAGCAGGAGTCCATCAGAAACCTCCGTCCACCATAGCAGGAGTCCATCTGAAACCTCTGTCCACCATAGCAGGAGTCCCATCAGAAACCTCTGTCCACCATAGCAGGAGTCCATCAGAAACCTCTGTCCACCATAGCAGGAGTCCCATCAGAAACCTCTGTCTACCATAGCAGGAGTCCATCAGAAACCTCTGTCCACCATAGCAGGAGTCCATCAGAAACCTCTGTCCTCCATAGCAGGAATCCATCAGAAACCTCTGTCCACCATAGCAGGAGTCCCATCAGAAACCTCTGTCCACCATAGCAGGAGCCCATCAGAAACCTCTGTCCACCATAGCAGGAGTCCATCAGAAACCTCTGTCCACCATAGTAGGAGTCCCATCAGAAACCTCTGTCCACCATAGCACTAGTCCCATCAGAAACATCTGTCCACCATAGCAGGAGTCCATCAGAAACCTCTGTCTACCATAGCAGGAGTCCCATCAGAAACCTCTGTCCACCATAGCAGGAGTTTATCAGAAACCTCTGTCCACCATAGCAGGAGTCCATCAGAAACATCTGTCCACCATAGCAGGAGTCCATCAGAAACCTCTGTCTACCATAGCAGGAGTCCATCAGAAACCTCTGTCTACCATAGCAGGAGTCCATCAGAAACCTCCGTCCACCATAGCAGGAGTCCATCTGAAACCTCTGTCCACCATAGCAGGAGTCCCATCAGAAACCTCTGTCCACCATAGCAGGAGTCCATCAGAAACCTCTGTCCACCATAGCAGGAGTCCCATCAGAAACCTCTGTCCACCATAGCATGAGTCCCATCAGAAACCTCTGTCCACCATAGCAGGAGTCCATCAGAAACCTCTGTCCACCATAGCAGGAGTCCATCAGAAACCTCTGTCCACCATAGCAGGAGTCCATCAGAAACCCATGTCCACCATAGCAGGAGTCCATCGGAAACCTCTGTCCACCATAGCAGGAGTCCCATCAGAAACCTCTGTCCACCATAGCAGGAGTCCATCTGAAACCTCTGTCCACCACTGCAGGAGTCCCATCAGAAACCTCTGTCCACCATAGCAGGAGTCCCATCAGAAACCTCTGTCCACCATAGCAGGAGTCCATCAGAAACCTCTGTCCACCATAGCAGGAGTCCATCAGAAACCTCTGTCCACCATAGCATTAGTCCCATCAGAAACCTCTGTCCACCATAGCAGGAGTCCCATCAGAAACCTCTGTCCACCGTAGCAGGAGCCCCGTCGGAGACCTCAGAGTTGACTTCTTTGAATGACAAGCCATGCTGTGTAAACAATTCTTCCAGCATTGTGAATAGGATGTCCCTGGTGGTGTGTCCTTCCAGGGGAACGTCCCTGGTGGTGTGTCCTTCCAGGGGAACGTCCCCGGTGGTGTGTCCTTCCAGGGGAACGTCCCCGGTGGTGTGTCCTTCCAGGGGAACGTCCCCGGTGGTGTGTCCTTCCAAGGGAACGTCCCCAGTGGTGTGTCCTTCCAGGGGAACGTCCCCGGCGGTGTGTCCTTCCAGGGGAACGTCCCCGGTGGTGTGTCCTTCCAGGGGAACGTCCCCGGTGGTGTGTCCTTCCAGGGGAACGTCCCCGGCGGTGTGTCCTTCCAGGGGAACGTCCCCGGCGGTGTGTCCTTCCAGGGGAACGTCCCCGGCGGTGTGTCCTTCCAGGGGAACGTCCCCGGCGGTGTGTCCTTCCAGTTGAATCAGTGCCAGTAGCTGTTCTTTAAAGTCATTCCCATGAAAATAACGGACATATACACACAACTGTGCTACATCAGTGTTGTCAGTACTCTCATCAATAGCCAGGGGATAATGCTCAGCCTGATGGAGCCCCTCCAGAACAATCCTATGCACATCATCCGCCAGAGCACAGACACGGCGTCCGGCTGATGTCACAGACAGGGGCACCTGTTTGACAGACGCAATTATGCTATCCATAGACTTGTCTGTAGCCAATTCCTCCAAAACTGTCACCATGCATTTTTTAAACAGCTCTGCGTCTGTGAAGGGCATGTTGTGTTTGGTTAGAACCCAGGATGCTTTTAGGAAAGCACTTGTGACCTTCTGTTGTTGGGTCAAACCATGAAGGAGGATTCTACTGCGTGTTTGTAGCTTGTAGTTAATGCTTCAGTGTTTCTGAGGAGGATTCTACTGCCGTGTTTGTAGGTTGTAGTTAATGCTTCAGTGTTTCTGAGGAGGATTCTACTGCCGTGTTTGTAGCTTGTAGTTAATGCTTCAGTGTTTCTGAGGAGGATTCTACTGCCGTGTTTGTAGCTTGTAGTTAATGCTTCAGTGTTTCTGAGGAGGATTCTACTGCCGTGTTTGTAGCTTGTAGTTAATGCTTCAGTGTTTCTAAGGAGGATTCTACTGCCGTGTTTGTAGGTTGTAGTTAATGCTTCAGTGTTTCTGAGGAGGATTCTACTGCCGTGTTTGTAGGTTGTAGTGAATGCTTCAGTGTTTCTGAGGAGGATTCTACTGCCGTGTTTGTAGCTTGTAGTTAATGCTTCAGTGTTTCTAAGGAGGATTCTACTGCCGTGTTTGTAGGTTGTAGTTAATGCTTCAGTGTTTCTAAGGAGGATTCTACTGCCGTGTTTGTAGCTTGTAGTTAATGCTTCAGTGTTTCTAAGGAGGATTCTACTGCCGTGTTTGTAGCTTGTAGTTAATGCTTCAGTGTTTCTGAGGAGGATTCTACTGCCGTGTTTGTAGCTTGTAGTTAATGCTTCAGTGTTTCTGAGGAGGATTCTACTGCCGTGTTTGTAGCTTGTAGTTAATGCTTCAGTGTTTCTGAGGAGGATTCTACTGCCGTGTTTGTAGGTTGTAGTTAATGCTTCAGTGTTTCTGAGGAGGATTCTACTGCCGTGTTTGTAGGTTGTAGTTAATGCTTCAGTGTTTCTGCTTCAGGCCTCTGCCTGGGGCGGGAAGGCCACTTTGAAAGTACCATGTTTAGATTCATAATGCCGTCTGAGATTGAATTCTTTGCAAACAATGACATTTTCATTGCAAACAAGACACTCTGGCTTGGCATTGGAGAAAGATGGTCAGATGAATGCATAGCTCTCTGTCCGTTCTTCCCTGAAACTTTGATTTTCATTATCTACCTTTTGCTACTTTTTGAGAGCGACATGTTCTCTTGCTATCAAGCTCATTGTTCTGAATGAATGTTGATATTAATAAAGTAATGTAGACTACAGTAGGCTACGTAGACCTGTTTTTCCCCACCAATCAACACACAGAGAAATAAACCAAAAAATATAATTGAATAGAGATATTGGTGATTTTATGAACTTAATCAGATCTTGTAACGGCTGTCGTCGCAAGAAAACCAAGATGTGGCGGAGGTTGTGGATTCATTATAAATATTTAATAAAATGAACCACTATAAACAACACATCAAACAGCAACGATAGCTAACAGTCCTGTCTGGTCAAAACGAACGAGACAGAAAACAATCCCCCACAAAACCCAAAGGAAAAACATGCTCCTTATGTGTGACTCCCAATCAACAACAACGAACTTCAGCTGTGCCTGATTGGGAGCCACACACGGCCCAAAACAAAGAAATACAAAAAACCTAGAAAAAGAACATAGAACGCCCACCCAATGTAACACCTTGGCCTAACCAAAATAAAGAATAAAAAACCCCTCTCTATGGCCAGGGCGTTACAGTACCCCCCCCCCCCCCCCAAGGTGCGGACTCCGGCCGCAAAACCTGACACTGAAGGGGAGGGTCCGGGTGGGCCTTCTTACGGCGGCGGCTCAGGTGCGGGACGTGGCCTCTGTTCCACCATTGGCATCGCCTTCTTAGGTGGCGCACCTGGCTGCGCCCGGCTGGCGGGCGGCGATGGCTACGCCCGGCTGGCGGGCGGCGATGGCGGCTCCGGCGGCACTGACCCAGGATTCACCAGGCTGGGGAGATATGAAGGAGGCCTGGCCCTGGGCGCAGGCACAGGACTCACCAGTCTGGCGGGCGGCTTTGGCGGCTCCGGGCTGGCGGGCGGGCGGCTCTGGCAGCTCTGGCGGCTCTGCCCCAGGATTCACCAGGCTGGGGAGACATGAAGGAGGCCTGGCCCTGGGCACAGGCACAGGACTCACCAGGCTGGCGGGCGGCTCTGGCGGCTCCTGACTGGCGGGCGGCTCTGGCGGCTCCTGACTGGCGGGCGGCTCTGGCGGCTCCGGACTGGCGGGCAGCTCTGGCGGCTCTGGACTGGCAAGACCCACTGGAGGCCTAGTCCTGGGAGGTGGCACAGGACTGACCAGGATGGGGAGGCCCACTGGTGGCCTGGTCCTAGGAGGAGGCACAGGACGGACCAGGATGGGGAGACCCACTGGAGGCCTGGACCTAGGAGGAGGCACAGGACGGACCAGGATGGGGAGACCCACTGGTGGCCTGGACCTAGGAGGAGGCACAGGACGGACCAGGATGGGGAGACCCACTGGTGGCCTGGACCTAGGAGGAGGCACAGGACGGACCAGGATGGGGAGACCCACTGGAGGCCTGGACCGAGGAGGAGGCACAGGATAAACTGGTCTGTGGGGGAGCACTGGAGTTCTGGTATGTACGCTCGACATGCTTACTTTATGCATGCTTTACCCACACTCCAGGCTGAATGCCCACTTTGGCCCGGCACGGGCGGAGCGCAGGCATTGGGCGAACTGGACCCTCCCAGCGCTCTGGAGACACAGTGCGCAGCGCCGGCGCAGGATAACCTGGACCGAGGTGGCGCACTGGAGACCAGACGCGCTGAGCTGGCACCATCCACCCTGGCTCGATGCCTGCACTCGCATGGCACTTGCGGGGGGCTGGTATGTAGCGCACCGGGCTATGCACGCGCACTGGGGACACCATGCGCTCCACAGCATAACACGGTGTCTTACCAGTACCACGCTGCTTGGCTCAGGTCTACCGCCTGACTCCGTCAATCTCCCCGTGTGCCCCCCCCCAAATGTTTTTGGGGGCTGCCTCTCGTGTCTGTCACGCTCCCTTGCCTCGTACCAGCGCCTCTTAGCTATCGCCGCCTCGATCTCCCATTGCGGGCGGCGATACTCCCCAGCTTGAGCCCATGGTCCACCTTCATCCAGTAATTCCTCCCATCTCCAGGAATCCTGAACGTTCCTCTCCATTTTTTCCAACCTCCATGAGTCCCGATAGCTCTTCTCCTGGTTCCTCTCCTTCCTCCGCTGCTTGGTCCGTTTCTTGGTGGGGGATTCTGTAAGGGCTGTCGTGAGAGAGAGACCAAGGTGCAGCGGAGTGAGTGTTCATCATAAAAGGTTTTAATGATTAACGAACACTATACAAAAAGAAACCAAAAAACAACTAGCAACAGTTCTGTTACGAACACACTAAACAGAAAACAATTACCCACAAAACCCAAAGGAAAAACATGCTCCTTATGTGTGACTCCCAATCAACAACAACGAACTTCAGCTGTGCCTGATTGGGAGCCACACACAGCCCAAAACAAAGAAATACAAAAAACCTAGAAAAAGAACATAGAACGCCCACCCAATGTAACACCCTGGCCTAACCAAAATAAAGAACAAAAAACCCCTCTCTATGGCCAGGGCGTTACAGATCTAAATTATTTTATTGTCACTGAATGTACTATGTACTAATCAAATGTGTTAAACATGTTGTTAAATTTATAGTGTAGGCGTATTAATTGTGCTAATATTATATGCTAATTATGTTCTGGCCCAATCAGAAAAAAATTGTCCCGAAGCCAAATCTAGTTGACGAACCCTGTTTTATAGTATGCCATGGCCTTTTCTGGCCAACTGCTGTTATGTTTATGATATACTATGGTGTTGTGTCACTAGACTTTGACCAGATATTATTACATCCAAAGATCAACTGTACCTAGAACATAGATACAGAGCCACTTGTTATCAGGAAGGTGCTCTCTCAGAACAACGGAAAATATCTCAATGACTTGACATGTTCTGGTTGTGAATTCAGGCTACAAGGTAAGAATCTTCCCAGGGATTATTGTAAAGTGTGTAGGGAAATTAAATGTATGGTGTTATTTTAGTATAGTGACTGACAGTAAAACACTCAGATCTAAAAGTCCATTTCACCTGGGACAGTTATGTGACAGTTCAATCATACAAAATGGCGCAAACTGGGCGTAGGCAAGTCAAATTCAAAAACATATTGTTCATATATTCGTATATTGTGGTTATTTTACAATTTGTATATTTTTTATGTATAAGTTGTAAATCGTCTTTCAAAATATCATAAAATTTGTTTTCAAAATTACAATGAGCTCCTCTTTCCTGTGTAATTTGGTTTGAAACCACTGAACCTACTTTTCTTATTATGAACTGAATTCAGTAACAGAATAATAATATCATACCTGTTAAACTAAGCAACACACTAGAATGAGATAAATTATTAAAAGAGAAAGTGACTTATTAATATTATATTGTTGTTATTATTATTATTAGTTAAACTACATGGAGAAAAGGTGAAAAATATCAGTCACGACTACATGTTCATGTGATGCATTAAATCACCTGACTGTTTGGATGTATCTGTTAGTAAATGTTTTATTTCTAAGAGATAATGAATAAAATACAACAATTGACATTCAATAATTAGTTGTCACTGTGTTAATCACAACCAACGTGCTGGATCTCTGTTTAGGGGTCACTGCTCTAAAATGAGTCTCTCTTGGAAGAGAGAGGAGGAGGGCCCTGCCTCTAAAAGGAGTGTCTCTGGGGAACACGGCACCAAATCTAAGAGGTGAGATTAGTTTTGTAAAGAATTTATGAAGAGTTTATATCCAAAACACTATATCCACCATTTCTTCTCATTTGTGTTTTTTTCTTCAGAAATTAAGGATGATGGGTGTGTAAAATATTACTGTTCTAAGATTTAAAATTCATAGATTTTAGCGTATGACATTTTACTGAGAACATCACAGCAAGATGAAACAAATATTGTTGCATTCTCTAGATTCTGCATTCACCAGATTCTCACATTTCATTTGCATTATAGAGCCCCACAGTGGAGGTGTCATAATACCCATAACACCTTGTGGTCAAACAGGGAAATGGTACCAATAGTTTTATAGAGCCCCACATTGGAGGTGTTATAATACCCATAACACCTAGCGGTCAAACTGGGAAATGGTTCCAATAGTTTTATAGAGCCCCACAGTGGAGGTGTCATAGTACCCATAACACCTAGCGGTCAAACAGGGAAATGGTTCCAATAGTTTTATAGAGCCCCACAGTGGAGGTGTCATAATACCCATAACACCTTGTGGTCAAACAGGGAAATGGTTCCAATAGTTTTTCCAATAAAAAACATGAGCTGTCGCACACCCAGATAATGTTTATTTATGTGGAGGTTCTGACTAACGGCTAAACTATAAGCTATAAGCACACTCCATATATTAACTCCTAGTAATTTATTGGGTATTTACCAACGTTTCAGCATCACTGTGCCTTCTTCAGGGTGATGTCATGAATACTTGAACCAGGTTATGTAGACGAACAGTGCAGTTAGTGCCACCAAAGGCAATAGTGAGGGGTGTGTCATAATTGTTAAGTTAAATAGAATGAATTGAGTGAAACTTAAAAAAAACAATAGTTTGGCATATTGAATATATCAGGCTATTGTTATCATATAGAAACATAACTGATAATTGTACATAACATTAGCATCAACATACATTATTGTTTTATTCAATTTCACATATTTAATTGTTTCCTATTTCAATAAAAACATTTGTTAAATGTAATGTTTTGGTTCAACCATAATGCATAATGAGCATCATCAACAGGGGAACATATTGGATGTGCTCTGATAAGCTGTAGAAATAATATATCCATTTAAAACAGAGAACTGTTCATAAGGGCCTGAGATCAAAGTCAATATTCAGACCACTAGGGGTCTATGTTTTTAGACAGGATCTCCAGTAAGCCTCCCTTTGTAGTAGTAGGATCTCCATGTTACCTCCTCTCCTTGGTAGAGCAACATGCTCAATGCCTGTGTATTTGAGGGAGGAGATTGGATGGTCAGCTTCAACAAAGTGAGCTGCTATTGGACAGTCAATGTTCTTACACCTGATTGAGCTGCGGTGTTCAGCTATGCGTTGTTTTAATAGTCTTTTCGTTTGTCCTACGTAGGCTTTCCCACATGAACAGGTGATGAGATAGATTACTCCCTTGGTCTTGCATGAGATGATCCCTCTAACAGGGATTTTTCTACCTGTATGTTGATGTCTGAAGATGGATGTTTTTATAGTGCTGTTGCACTGTGCTCATGAGCCACGTTTGTAGTTCCCATTTGGAATGAGTGTCAAGAGTGTCTGAATGGGCTCAGAGGGCAGGTCAGATCTCACCAAACTATCTACAATATTGCGACCACGCTTTAGACCACCAGTGGGGGTTCCTTGAAGAGGTGTGTGATTGTTTTGTCTGACTGCAGACTATTCCAGTGCTTTTTCAGGATTGCTTTCGTTTTCTCAGAATACTTGGTGTACTTGGTGCAAAAGACGGTTGTTTTTCTTCTTTGGTTGAGTTTTTAGCAATTCCTCTGTTGGTTTTTGAGATATTTTCATCAAGAGTTCTGTCCTTTTAGCCTCTCATTTTGAATTTATCTGTAACTTCTTAGCATTGCTGTCAAAATCCAAACATTTTTCTACCATACAGTTTTCCCATAGGGAATTGTAGAAACACTTCAAATAAGGGATGTGTTTCGTATAGGATGGGGTGGCGCGGCGGTCCTTGTGGGCAAATTTTGTCATCAAAGTATGTCATTCTCTGGATTTATGGTGTTTTCAAGACAACTGGGAACTGGGAAGTTCTAATGATGACGTCAGTGATCTTCAGGTCGGAGCTCTAGAAAGAGGCCGAGATCCCCACTTGGAATTTCGAGTTGGATGACCGTTCAAACCGTATTTTCTTAGTTGGAGCTCGTTTTTTTCAGAGTTGTCCTGAACTCACTGAAGTCTGATATTTCCCAGGTTCCAGTTGTTTTGAACGTTGCAGAAGTCATGCTGGATTCACAGCATGGCCAATGTATTCAACCTTTTCTGTTCCTTGGTGTTGCATGTGAATGTTTATCCTTTTAAGTTTGGAAAAGAGACCCTTAACTTCTCAGGGCTGCCTGGGGGCTGCCTACAGGGCTGCCTACCGTCCCACCCACGGTTCACACTATTCAACAGCCAGTGAAATGTCAGGGCGCCAAATTCAAAACAACAAAATGTCATAATTCAAAGTTCTCAAACATATGACTATTTTACACCATTTTAAAGATACACTTCTCCTTAATGTAACCACGTTGTCCGATTTCAAAAAGGCTTTACGGCATAAGCATAAAGTTAGATTATGTTAGGACAGTGAAAACACAAGAAAAACCACACAGCCATTTTCCAAGCAAGGAGAGGGGTCACAAAAACCATAAATTCAGCTAGAATTATACACTAACCTTTGACGATCTTCATCAGATGACACTCCTAGGACTCAATGTTAGACAATACATGTATGTTTTGTTCGATAAAGTTCATATTTATATCCAAAAACAGCATTTTACATATATTTTGCCTCCAATACTTCCGGTGAATCAGCACAACATTTTACAAAAATACTCATCATAAACGTTGATAAAATATTAAACTGTTATTCAAGGAATTACAGATGAACATCTCCTTTATGCAACTGCTGTGACAGATTTCAAAAAAGCTTCATGGGGAAAGCACACTTTGCAATAATCTGAGTACTGCGCTCAGAAAAAGACATCAAGCAATACAGATACCCGCCATTTTAGAGTCATCTAAAATCGCATTCGAAATATTCACTTACCTTTGATGATCTTCATCAGAAGGCACTTCCAGGAATCCCAGGTCCACAATAAATATTGTTTTGTTCGATAAAGTCCATAATTTATGTCCAAATACCTCGTTGTTTGCGCGTTCAGTAAGCTACACCAAATGTAGGAAGCACGGCCAAAATGTCACGACGAAAGTTTAAAAAATATATATTTACGTTCGTTCAAACATGTCAAACGTTGTATAGCATCAATCTTTAGGGCCTTTTTAACTTAGAACTTCAATAATATTCCAACCGGACGATTCCAATGTCTTGAAAAACGTTATGGAACACAGCTACCTCATCACGTGAATGTGCGTCACAAAACCCATTTCATTTTCTGAGTCACCTAATTCCAGGTCCTCTTGTTCGCTCTGTGTTCACCGCAAAAGCCTGAAACTAGGTTCTAAAGACTGTTGACATCTAGTGGAAGCCTTAGGAAGTGCAAAATGAACCCTAAGTCACTGTGTGTTAGATAGGCAATGACTTGAAAAGACTACACGCATCAGATTTCCCACTTCCTGGTTGTATTTTTCTCAGGTTTTTGCCTTCCATATGAGTTATGTTATACTCACAGACATCATTAAAACAGTTTTAGAAACTTCAGAGTGTTTTCTATCCAAATATACTAATAATATGCATATCCTATCTTCTGAGCCCTAGTAGCAGGCAGTTTTATTTGGGCACATTTTTCATCCGAAATCGAAACTACTGCCCCCTATACCTTGACAGGTTAAACGCAGAATTGAACCAGTCCAATCAAAGCCATGATAGATATAACGTGATTTGACAATTTTATCTGTGGCCAATGACCTTGAGCCTTTTGGATGGGCACTTCTAATGTAACTCTATGGCAGCACCCAATGGGCTTGAATTTTTGAGCTCTCCCTGTAGATTTTGCGGTGACGTAGTGTCTCCATGAGTGACAGAACACTGAGCCAATCAAGGCACAACTACAGAACATTACCAACCCCTACGCTCAGTATTTTCCTCTGGCTGCCCCACCACCACAGAAAGCACTGAGCTAGGCTGAAACACCTGCATTTAGGAGCTGCCTAACTCAAGACAACAAAAAAGAGCATGTTTGTATGCAGCTTTATTATTATTTGTTTTACATTGTTTGCAAACTAATATGTGACACGTATTAACTAGGCAAGTCAGTACAAATTCTTATTTACAATGACGCCTACCCCGACCAAACCCAGACGACGCTGGGCCAATTGTGCGCCTCCCTATGGGACTCCCAATCACAAACGGATTCAAACCAGGTACTGGCAGTGTGTTAGACAACTGTGCCAGTCGGGTGCCAGTGTATATTGTATGTTGACTTTGACATGTTGTGGCTTTCGGATTTACAATATAAAAGAATATAAATATGAAGACTCGTATTTCACTTACCAGTCTAATGTAACGTTAGCAGGTAACGTTAGCGTTCTCTCCTTTAGCTGTTGTCTCAAAAAAAATGTATGCAAGAATATCGTCAAAAAATCTCTATACTTGGACATTGATTTAGCTTTTCCAGTATTAGTAGCCATATTGTAAGTTCAAAATTTGCAAAACACTTCGTTTTCATAACTTTCATAACTCACAGATATGCGTAACGCGCTTCGCCATATACTTGCATAAATGGCCAAAAGGAACTAGCCTCCTGGCGCGCAAGCAAGCAATTGGTGTGGGATAGGTGAGGCAGGTTTGAGATCTAATGAATTTACAAGAAAAATACACTTTATTTCTCAGCTGCCTCACCTACGTCTTTATGTGAATTAATAACTTTTAAATGCTAAATATTTCCCATAGATGGCAGCATAAGACCACGAAGCATCAGTTATAGGCTACAAGCAGCAATATGATTGACATAAAATAGCATGAAACCACAGACTATATGTCCCATGATTTTCTAAAATGGTCATTAATTACTTTAGTTAGGTATATATCTCGTATTAGGGCTGTGTTGCTTTTGGGAGAGCAAATAAACAGTGACTATAGCAGGTATTGAACCCCGGGTAAATAATCACTACTCAGAACCTCAACCTCAGTATACATACATTCTAAAACATCATCTTAATATCTGATATTGTGAGTAAACAACCTCGGAATAGAAAAGACGAGTGCATCTTCCAGCCCGCCAATAAATGACATAATTCAACCCTCCCGGTTAGTAAATTTACCTCAACATTTGACCTTTAAATTAAATTTACCTCCACATGCCCCTGGCTTGCTCGAGAAGGCAGAGCAGGTGGATGCTGATTGATGAATTAGAGAATAAATGTACAGGGAAAATAAGTTTTTCTCGACCAGAGGTGACTGAATTAATATTCAGGCTTAATGATAATCGTTATATTAATGAAGTGTAAAACATAAGCATAAAAACAGGTAATAATAAAAATGAATCATCGTTATATTACTTCACAGTAATCTGTTAAATGCTTTTTCAGTCCTTCCTCTTGCGTTAGCAGTGTGGAAAGGGACAGAAAGAAGCTCACACAGGAGTTTTCCTGTGAGGGGGAGTGGTGGTGTATCCAGGGAGAACTAAACTAATATTCTGAAATATCATTTGTGGTCTTATGCTGCCATCTATTGGAATTATGTAACAACTGCAGTAGTACTGAAAAATGTGTTATTCCTTACTAAAGTAGTAATTACTGAGAATTACTAGTTAATTTTATCACTTACAATCATAAAATAACAACTTATACCATAACAAACAATTAAACTGACATAAACCAAAATCACTATATATGTAGTTATTTAGTTAATAATTACCAAATTTAGCCGGTCGGTCACATTTGAGAGTGAGGGAGATATATAGCATTTTGCATAAAAAAACATTATTTTTGTCTCTCTGAAATGAAACCATCAAGTGATAGATTTTAAACAAATCCTTGTCTGTGAGAGATGTAATAATTAATACATCATTTCTTTAAACAATAAAAGCTCATTTCTGTAAAGTGATATATAGCATTTTGGAACTCTTCTTATGTTTCCCCATCTGAGATCAGAGTAGATGAGAGATGTAATGTTTGTCTCTGTTGTGTTGAAGCCCAATCAAGCAGGAGAGACCAGCCTCCCCTGTACCCAGCTGTGTGTCCATGAAGAGTGACCGGTCTATGGGTACACCTATAGAGTTTAGAGAGGGAGACTTTTCTACTGAACAAAGGTAAGAAGAACTCATGGGTCATGGTCAGTGAGTTAAACAACACTGTCTCTAGTAATTTCTCCTCTCCCATTTTCCCATTTATTTTGGTTGTTTTCATAATCCATAGGCTAATCCTTTAGTCCATTTTCATAGTCCTAAAACAGTGTGTGTGTGTGTGTGTGTGTGTGTGTGTGTGTGTGTGTGTGTGTGTGTGTGTGTGTGTGTGTGTGTGTGTGTGTGTACTCCCTGGATGAGGAGATGTAATCTCATGTTTTGCCCACAGAAACCAACAGGAGAGATCAGAGTCAGAGATTCTCAGTGGTCAGTCTTCCCAGAGTCATCAAACAGACCTGGACTCTATATTCAGTGTATGTGATCCTTTTATGAACATTTGTTTTTGTTTATCTCAAGTAAAGTTGATCTGTCAATTATTCATTATTGTGTTAATGAGAAAGCATTTCTTCTCTTGCTTAACTTATTTACTTGATTTATTTTAGTTGCTTGAAGAGAAAATTATGACATTTGTGAAGAACGAGCTGAAGATGTTCAAGAGGATTCTTAGTCCTGAACTCCCAGAAGTCTTTGAGAGTCAGAAGCAGGATGAGGAAGTGGTGGATGCTGAAGATGAGAAGCAGGAGAGCAGTGCCAGAGAGGGGGCTCTGAAGATCACACTGCACGTCCTGAGGAAAATGAACCAGAAGGAGCTCGCTGACACACTGGAGAAAAGTAAGATCTGTCTGCATCATGTTGAATGCTGTTGTATAACATTTAAAAGCTGTGGCTAAAGTACAGCTAAAGTAGCTGTGTAACTCAATGATATTGTAGCAGCCTTAACACAACACCTAGTGACCTCATCAAGTAGCAGAAGGGATGTTTTGAGTAATTTAGAGAGAGAGAGACAACATTAATAATACCATCAATAATACCAATAATAATATAATCAGTCACACCAGCCTGGAATGCATTATGAAAATATTTACACATTTATACAGACAGTTAAGAGAATAAATTATAATTTAAAACTTTATAACAGTCCTACAATACTGTAGTTATTAAAACAGACGTAATATTAATATCCTCTGTGTTATTTCTTCATTCAGATGAGCTTGCTGTGATTTGCCAACGTGAACTCAAATCTAATCTAAAGAAGAAGTTTCAATATGTATTTGAGGGGATCGCTAAACAAGGAAACCCAACACTTCTCAATAAGATCTACACAGAGCTCTACATCACAGAGGGTGGAACAGGAGAGGTCAATAATGAACATGAGCTGAGACAGATTGAGACAACAACCAGGAAACAAGCAAGACCAGAGACTGCAATCAAATGTAACGACATCTTCAAACCCTTAACTGGACAAGACAAACTTATCAGAACTGTGCTGACAAAGGGAGTCGCTGGCATTGGAAAAACAGTCTCTGTGCAGAAGTTCATTCTGGACTGGGCTGAAGGAAAAGCAAATCAGGATGTTCAATTTGTTTTTTCAGTCCCTTTCCGGCAGGTGAATTTGTTGAAAGGGGACAAACACACTTTGATTGCACTTCTTAATCACTTCTCAATGGAAACCAAACAATCAAGAATCTCCAACTACGACAAGTACAAAGTTCTGTTCATCTTTGATGGTCTGGATGAGTGCCGACTGCCCCTAGACTTCCATAAGAACAAGATCTGTTGTGACGTCACAGAGTCAACCTCAGTGGATGTTCTGCTGACAAATCTCATCAAGGGAAATCTGCTTCCCTCTGCTCTCCTCTGGATAACTACCCGACCTGCAGCAGCCAATAAGATCCCTTCAGAGTGTGTTGACCAGGTGACAGAGGTACGAGGGTTCAACGACCCACAGAAGGAGGAGTACTTCAGGAAGAGATTCAGGGATGAGGACCTGGCCAGCAGAATCATCTCACACATAAAGACATCAAGGAGCCTCCACATCATGTGCCACATTCCAGTCTTCTGTTGGATTTCTGCAACAGTCCTTGAACACATGCTGAAACATAAGAGAGAAGAGATGCCCAAGAATCTGACTGAGATGTACACACACCTTGTGGTGTTTCATACCAAACAGAAGAATGAAAAGTATCTTGGGAAAGAAGAGACAAATCCACACTTGAATAACGAGAGCATTCTGTCACTGGGAAAACTGGCTTTTCAACAGCTTGTGAATGGCAATCTGATTTTCTATGAAGAAGACCTGAAAGAGGCTGGCATTGATGTCAATGAAGCCTCAGTGTACTCAGGATTGTGCACACAGCTCTTTAAAGAGGAATGTGGGCTGTACCAGGACAAGGTGTACTGCTTCGTGCATCTGAGCATTCAGGAGTTTCTGGCTGCTGTATATGTGTTCCTCTCATTCATCAACAACAATGAGAATCTTATGGCCAAACCTCAATCAACATCCAGGAACCTTTCTGTGCTGTTCAGAGACAAGCATAAAGTTACTGTCTACAAGAGTGCTTTGGATAAAGCCTTACAAAGTGAGACAGGAAACCTGGACCTTTTCCTCCGCTTCCTTCTGGGCCTCTCACTGGAGTCCAATCAGAAGCACTTACGAGGTCTACTGACAAAGACAAGAAGCAGCTCACAGAGCCATGAAGAAACAGTCAAGTACATAAAGAAGAAGATCAGGAAGAATCTCTCTCCAGAGAGGAGCATCAATCTGTTCCACTGTCTGAATGAACTGAATGACCATTCTCTAGTAGAGGAGATCCAAAGCTACCTGAGCTCAGGAAGTCTCTCAGAACCCAACCTGTCACCTGCACAGTGGTCAGCTCTGGTCTTTGTGTTGCTGACTTCAGAAAAGAGCTGGATGTATTTGACCTGAAGAAATACTCCAGATCAGAGGAAGGTCTTCTGAGGCTGCTGCCAGTGGTCAAAGCCTCCAGAGCTGCTCTGTGAGTAAATAAAATGACATATAAGAAATTATCACCAGAAAAAAATATTTAGTTGAGTGAAAAATACGTGTTATATTATGTAAATAATATTATATTGAATAACATATTGAATCAGTGCATTGATTTTCACATTAGTTTAACATAATGACAATACAATTCCAGGAGACAGAAGATTAATCTATATGTTGTTTGAGAGAATAAACCAAATGCATCTACCATTGTCCTTCTACACTACTGGTGTTAAATTAACAGTGTGTTTGTGAAGTCATGATGATCTCGTTGCAGGCTGTCAGGCTGTGGAGTCACAGAGAAAGGCTGTGCTTCTCTGGTCTCAGCTCTGGAGTCAAACCCCTCACACCTGAGAGAGCTGGACCTGAGTAACAATGACCTAGACGATTCAGGAGTGAAGCTGCTCTCTGCTGGACTGGGGAATCCCCACTGTAAACTGGAGACTCTGAGGTCAGTATTCCTGTAGTTGGTCAACAAGTGATAACTGTTCACCAGATCCACATTTGTTTACCAGGCACACATAGTCCACACCATATGTGTTTGGACAGTGAAGCGTACAGTTTTGAAATTGGTGTTATACTCCAGCATTTTGGATAGAGATAGAATGTTTAATATTAGGTGTCAGTACAAAATGTTACCTTTTATTTGAGGTTAATGGTGAGAGGTTAGCATGTTTTGTTGTATCCTCTGTTATTGGTAATGGTGAGAGGTTAGCATGTTTTGTTGTAGCCTCTGTTATTGGTAATGGTGAGAGGTTAGCATGTTTTGTTGTAGCCTCTGTTATTGGTAATGGTGAGAGGTTAGCATGTTTTGTTGTAGCCTCTGTTATTGGTAATGGTGAGAGATTAGCATGTTTTGTTGTATCCTCTGTTATTGGTAATGGTGAGAGGTTAGCATGTTTTGTTGTAGCCTCTGTTATTGGTAATGGTGAGAGGTTAGCATGTTTTGTTGTATCCTCTGTTATTGGTAATGGTGAGAGGTTAGCATGTTTTGTTGTATCCTCTGTTATTGGTAATGGTGAGAGGTTAGCATGTTTTGTTGTAGCCTCTGTTATTGGTAATGGTGAGAGGTTAGCATGTTTTGTTGTAGCCTCTGTTATTGGTAATGGTGAGAGATTAGCATGTTTTGTTGTATCCTCTGTTATTGGTAATGGTGAGAGGTTAGCATGTTTTGTTGTAGCCTCTGTTATTGGTAATGGTGAGAGGTTAGCATGTTTTGTTGTATCCTCTGTTATTGGTAATGGTGAGAGGTTAGCATGTTTTGTTGTATCCTCTGTTATTGGTAATGGTGAGAGGTTAGCATGTTTTGTTGTAGCCTCTGTTATTGGTAATGGTGAAAGGTTAGCATGTTTTGTTGTATCCTCTGTTATTGGTAATGGTGAGAGGTTAGCATGTTTTGTTGTAGCCTCTGTTATTGGTAATGGTGAGAGGTTAGCATGTTTTGTTGTAGCCTCTGTTATTGGTAATGGTGAGAGGTTAGCATGTTTTGTTGTATCCTCTGTTATTGGTAATGGTGAGAGGTTAGCATGTTTTGTTGTATCCTCTGTTATTGGTAATGGTGAGAGGTTAGCATGTTTTGTTGTAGCCTCTGTTATTGGTAATGGTGAGAGGTTAGCATGTTTTGTTGTAGCCTCTGTTATTGGTAATGGTGAGAGATTAGCATGTTTTGTTGTATCCTCTGTTATTGGTAATGGTGAGAGGTTAGCATGTTTTGTTGTAGTCTCTGTTATTGGTAATGGTGAGAGGTTAGCATGTTTTGTTGTATCCTCTGTTATTGGTAATGGTGAGAGGTTAGCATGTTTTGTTGTATCCTCTGTTACTGGTAATGGTGAGAGGTTAGCATGTTTTGTTGTAGCCTCTGTTATTGGTAATGGTGAGAGGTTAGCATGTTTTGTTGTAGCCTCTGTTATTGGTAATGGTGAGAGATTAGCATGTTTTGTTGTATCCTCTGTTATTGGTAATGGTGAGAGTTTAGCATGTTTTTTTGTAGCCTCTGTTATTGGTAATGGTGAGAGGTTAGCATGTTTTGTTGTATCCTCTGTTATTGGTAATGGTGAGAGGTTAGCATGTTTTGTTGTATCCTCTGTTATTGGTAATGGTGAGAGGTTAGCATGTTTTGTTGTAGCCTCTGTTATTGGTAATGGTGAGAGGTTAGCATGTTTTGTTGTATCCTCTGTTATTGGTAATGGTGAGAGGTTAGCATGTTTTGTTGTAGCCTCTCTTATTGGTAATGGTGAGAGGTTAGCATGTTTTGTTGTAGCCTCTGTTATTGGTAATGGTGAGAGGTTAGCATGTTTTGTTGTATCCTCTGTTATTGGTAATGGTGAGAGGTTAGCATGTTTTGTTGTAGCCTCTGTTATTGGTAATGGTGAGAGGTTAGCATGTTTTGTTGTAGCCTCTGTTATTGGTAATGGTGAGAGGTTAGCATGTTTTGTTGTATCCTCTGTTATTGGTAATGGTGAGAGGTTAGCATGTTTTGTTGTAGCCTCTGTAACTTTCTCACTCATTATTATTCATGATTCATTCATGATCTTTCTCAAACATGCCAGTCACAGGCTTGATGTAGTCATTACGTTCAAAGAATATGGGACCAAATTTATACTTTTTGACTACTTTAATACACTATAAGTGGATTGGTCAGAATTAGAGGTCGACCGATTATGTTTTTTCAATGCCGATACTGATTATTGGAGTACCAAAAAAAGCAGATGCCGATTTTTATATAATTATGTATTTGTAATAATGACAAAAACAACAATACTGAATGAACACTTATTTTAACTTAATATAATACATAAATAAAATCTATTTAGTCTCAAATAAATAATGAAACATGTTCAATTTGCATTGAATAATGCGAGAAGAAAGTAAAAGTGCCATGTAAAAAAGCGTTTAAGTTTCTTGCATATGATGGTTCAATATTCCCAGTTCTTCAGTATTCCCAGTTAAGAAGTTTTAGGTTGTAGTTATTATAGGAATTATGACGCGTCGACTATTTCTCTCCATACCATTTGTATTTCATATAGCTTTGACTATTGGATGTTTTAATAGGTACTTTAGTATTGCCAGCCTAATCTCAGGAGTTCATAGGCTTGAAGTCATAAACAGCGCTGTGTGTCAAACATTGCTAAGAGCTGCTGGCAAACACAGTAAAGTTTGAATGAATGCTTATGAACCTGCTGCTGCCTACCACCGCTTAGTCAGACTGCTCTATCAAATATCAAATCATAGACTTAATTATAATATAATAAACACAGAAATACGAACCTTTGGTCATTTAATATGGTCAAATCCGGAAACTATAATTTCGAAAATAATATAATATATATAAATAAAATACGGAACCGTTCTGTATTTTATCGAATGGGTGGCAACCCGAAGTCTAAATATTGCTGTTACATTGTACAACCTTTAATGTTATGTCATAATTAGGTACAATTCTGGCAAATTAGGCAACGTGCCAGGAGGCCCAAACTGTTACATATACCCTGACTCTGCTTACACAAAGCAAGAGAAGTGACTCAATTTCCCTTGTTAATATTGCCTGCTAACATGAATTTATTTTAACTAAATATGCAGGTTTAAAAATATATACTTCTGTGTATTGATTTTAAGAAAGGCATTGATGTTTATGGTTAGGTACATTTGTGCAAAGATTGTGCTTTTTTCGGCAATGCGCTTTTGTTATTAAATCATCACCCGTTTGGCGAAGTTGAAGTAGGCTGTGATTCGATGATAAATTAACAGCCACCGCATTGATTATATGCAATGCAGGACAAGCTAGTTAACCTAGTAATATCATCAACCATGTGTAGTTATCTAGTGATTATGTGAAAAGTGATTGTTTTTTATAAGATAAGTTTAATGCTAGCTAGCAACTTACCTTGACTCCTTGCTTCACTCGCGTAACAGGTGGTCAGCCTGCCACTCAGTTTCCTCGTGGATTGCAATTTAATCGTCCAAAATCGGCGTCCAAAAAATGCAGATTAACGATTGTTCTGAAAACTTGAAATCGGCCCTAATTAATCGGCAATGCCAATTAATCGTCGACCTCTAGTCAGAATACTTATGACTTCGTCAAATAGGGGACTTGATACTTAACCTCTCTAGGGTCGTCCCGCCTACGTAACAGCCAGTGGAATCCTGTGGAGCGTTATTCAAATACCTTAGAAATGCTATTACATTATTATTATATTATTATTATGCTATTATTTCAAGCTAGCATATAATGTCACAAAAACACAGAAGACAGCTAAATGCAGCACTAACCTTTGATGATCTTCATCAGATGACAACCCTAGGACATTATGTTTTACAATACATGCATGTTTTGTTCAATCAAGTTCATATTTATATCAAAAAACAGCTTTTTACATTAGCATGTGACGTTCAGAACTAGCATACCCCCCGCAAACTTCCGGTGACTTTACTAAAAATGTACTAAATTACTCACGATAAACGTTCACAAAAAGCATAACAATTATTTTAAGAATAATAGATACAGAACTCCTCTATGCACTCGATATGTCCGATTTTAAAATAGCTTTTCGGTGAAAGCACATTTTGCAATATTCTAAGTAGATAGCCCGGCATCACAGGGCTAGCTATTTAGACACCCAGCAAGGTTAGCCTTCACCAAACTCCGATTTACTTTTAGAAAAGTTTGATTACCTTTGCTGTCTTCGTCAGAATGCACTCCCAGGACTTCTACTTCAATAACAAATGTTGGTTTGGTCCCAAATAATCCATTGTTATATCCAAACAGCGGCGTTTTGTTCGTGCGTTCAAGACACTAATATTTAGAAACTTTAGGGTGTTTTCTATCCAAAGCCAATAATAATATGCATATTCTAGTTACTGGGCAGAAGTAGTAACCAGATTAAATCGGGTACGTTTTTTATCCGGCCGTGTCAATACTGCCCCCTCCCCCCAACAGGTTAAACAAGTAATTTTTTTTCATTTCACTTCACCAATTGGACTATTTTGTCTATGTCCAAATAAAAATCAATTTAAATGACATGTTGGAATGCAACAAAATAGGAAAAACGCCAAGGGGATGAATACTTTTGCAAGGCACTGTACAGTCATGGCCAAAAGTTTTGAGAATGACACAAATATTAATTTTCACAAAGTCTGCTGCTTCAGTTTGTATGATGGCAATTTGCATATACTCCAGAATGTTATGAAGAGTGATCAGATGAATTGCAATTAATTGCTAAGTCCCTCTTTGCCATGCAAATGAACTGAATCCCCCAAAAACATTTCCACTGCATTTCAGCCCTGCCACATAAGGACCAGCTGACATCATGTCAGTGATTCTCTCGTTAACACAGGTGTGAGTATTGACGAGGACAAGGCTGGAGATCACTCTGTCATGCTGATTGAGTTTGAATAACAGACTGGAAGCTTCAAAAGGAGGGTGGTGCTTGGAATCATTGTTCTTCCTCTGTCAACCATGGTTACCTGCAAGGAAACACGTGCCGTCATCATTGCTTTGCACAAAAAGGGTTTCACAGTCAAGGACATTGCTGCCAGTAAGATTGCACCTAAATCAACCATTTATCGGATCATCAAGAACTTCAAGAAGAGCGGTTCAATTGTTATGAAGAAGGCTTCAGGGTGCCCAAGAAAGTCCAGCAAGCGCCAGGACCGTCTCCTAAAGTTGATTCAGCTGCGGGATCGGGGCACCACCAGTACAGTGCTTGCTCAGGAATGGTAGCAGGCAGGTGTGAGTACATCTGCACGCACAGTGAGGCGAATACTTTTGGAGGATGGACTGGTGTCAAGAAGGGCAGCAAAGAAGCCACTTCTCTCCAGGAAAAACATCAGGGATAGACTGATATTCTGCAAAAGGTACAGGGATTGGACTGCTGAGGACTGGGGTAAAGTCATTTTCTCTGATGAATCCCCTTTCCGATTGTTTGGGGCATCCGGAAAAAAGCTTGTCCGGAGAAGACAAGATGAGCGCTACCATCAGTCAGGTGTCATGCCAACAGTAAAGCATCCTGAGACCATTCATGTGTGGGGTTGCTTCTCAGCCAAGGGAGTGGGCTCACTCACAATTTTGCCTAAGAACACAGCCATGAATAAAGAATGGTACCAACACACCCTCCGAGAGCAACTTCTCCCAACCATCCAGGAACATTTTGGTGACGAACAATGCCTTTTCCAGCATGATGGAGCACTAACTAAGTCGCTCGGGGAACAAAAACATCGATATTTTGTGTCCATGGCCAGGAAACTCTCCAGACCTTAATCTCATTGAGAACTTGTGGTCAATCCTCAAGAGGCAGGTGGACAAACAAAAACCTACATATTCTGACAAACTCCAAGCATTGATTATGCAAGAATGGGCTGCCATGTCAGGATGTGGCCAGAAGTTAACCTCTTACATCTAGACGTTCCGCTAGCGGAACACCTGCTCCAATATCCAATGATGGGCGTTGCGCAAAATACAAAGTCCTCGAAAATCCAAAAACTTCAATTTTTCAAACATATGACTATTTTACAGCATTTTAAAGACAAGACTCTCCTTAATCTAACCACACTGTCCGATTTCAAAATGGCTTTACAACGAAAGCAAAACATTAGATTATGTCAGCAGAGTACGCAGCCAGAAATAATCAGACACCCATTTTTCAAGCTAGCATATAATGTCACAAAAATGTCACAAAAACCAAAACCACAGCTAAATGCAGCACTAACCTTTGATGATCTTCATCAGGTGACACTCCTAGGACATTATGTTATACAATACATGCATGTTTTGTTCAATCAAGTACATATTTATATCAAAAAACAGCTTTTTACATTAGCATGTGACGTTCAGAACTAGCATTCCCACCTAACACTTCCGGTGAATTTACTAAATTACTCACGATAAACGTTCACAAAAAACATAACAATTATTTGAAGAATTATAGATACAGAACTCCTTTATGCAATCGCGGTGTCCGATTTTAAAAAGCTTTTCGGTGAAAGCACATTTTGCAATATTCTGAAAAGATAGCTCGCCATCACCGGCTAGCTATTTTGACACCCACCAAGTTTGGTACTCACCAAACTCAGATTTACTATAAGAAAAATTGGATTTCCTTTGCTGTTCTTCGTCAGAATGCACTCCCAGGACTTCTACTTCAATAACAAATGTTGGTTTGGTTCCAAATAATCCATAGTTATATCCAAATAGCGGCGTTTTGTTCATGCGTTCAAGACACTATCCGAAGGGTAACGAAGGGTAACGCGCCCGGCGCGTTTCGTGACAAAAAAAATCTAAATATTCCATTACCGTACTTCGAAGCATGTCAAACGCTGTTTAAAATAAATTTTTATGCAATTTTTCTCGTAAAAAAGCGATAATATTCTGACCGGGAGTCGTTGTTTTCATTCAAAGACTGAAAATGAAAACATGGAGTCGACTTGTGCACGCGCGCCCCAGTCTCATTGTTCTCAGATCGACCACTATCCAAATGCTCTACTGTTTTTCAGCCATGGCCTGAAAAGTCATCATTCAACGTTCTGGCGCCTTCTGAGAGCCTATGGGAGCATTAGAAAATGTCACGTTACAGCAGAGATCCTCAGTTTTGGATAGAGATGGCAAAGAAGGCCAAGAAATGGTCAGACAGGTTACTTCCTGTACAGAATCTTCTCAGGTTTTGGCCTGCCATTTGAGTTCCGTTATACTCACAGACACCATTCAAACAGTTTTAGAAACTTTGGAATGTTTTCTATCCAAAGCTAATAATTATATGCATATTCTAGTTTCTAGGCAGGAGTAATAACCAGATTAAATCGGGTATGTTTTTTATCCGGCCGTGAAAATACTGCCCCCTATCCATAAAAAGTTAATTGACAGCATGCCAGGGCAGATTGCAGAGGTCTTGAAAAAGAAGGGTCAACACTGCAAATATTGACTCTTTGCATCAACTTCATGGAATTGTCAATAAAAGCCTTTAACACTTATGAAATGCTTGAAATTATACTTCAGTATTCCATAGTAACATCTGACAAAAATATCTAAAGACACTGAGGCAGCAAACTTTGTGGAAATTAATGTTTGTGTCATTCTCAAAGCTTTGGGCCACGACAGTAGATCTCCAATTTGAAGAAGTCTTAATTGTTTGGCAAATTCACTTATATTGTATTAAAGTAGTCATAAGTTTAGTATTTGGTCCCATATTCCATGCCTGCAGTGATTACATCAAGCTTGTGATTCTACAAACTTGTTGAATGCATTTGCAGTTTGTTTTGGTTGTATTTTGGATGATGTTTTTCCTAATAGAAACTGATTGGTGAATAATGTCCTGTCAGTTTGGAGTCACTTCACTTGTATTGTCAGTAAGAATAAGAATGAATCGAGAATGATGATGAATGAGAAAGTTAGAGGCACAAGGATCATACCCCCTCTGTTATTGGTAATTGTGAGATGTTAGCTGTTTTGTTGTAGCCTCTGTAACTTTCTCACTCATTAGTATTCATGATTCATTCATGATTTTTCTTAATCAAGGCATCATCAGGGTTAATTTAGTTGTGTTTAGAAACTTACTAAGGAAGAACGTTTCTCCAGTCATCATCCACCATTCAGTTACTATACAATACAACAAACAAACTGCAACTTTTGATCTGAAATCCAAAATGCTGGAGTTTAGAGACACATTTAAAATGTTAACTTCACTGTCAAAATAGATATGGTGTGGACTGTATACTCAATACAAACTAAATCTGATACCTCACTGTCTGTCTTTTGACTGATACTGCTTTTTAAACTGGTCTGGTCAGTCTACTCAAATATTTGTACTATACATTTTTCTATCTGCAAGCAATACTTTGATAATTTGTCATTTCTAATAATCATACATGAATTTATGAATAGATATGGCAGGTTTCAGGAAACTGATGTATTTGTATATGTTGAAAAAAATATACTGCCACTATTTTCACCACCAAAGAATAGCAGTGTGATTTTAATATGATTTGACTCTTTGCAGGCTGTCAGGCTGTCTAGTCACAGAGGAAGGCTGTGCTTCTCTGGTCTCAGCTCTGAGGTCAAACCCCTCACACCTGAGCGAGCTGGACCTGAGCTACAATCACCCAGGAGACTCAGGAGTCAGACTGCTCTCTGCTGGACTGGAGGATCCACACTGCAGACTGGAGAAACTCAAGTATGTAGAGGGTTTATGTCAATGTTCATATCAGACATGTTTGACTTATCAGGCTAGTTAAGACAAACATTCTGACCACCACTTGGACAAAGTTATACGCTAACTGTGAGTGTGTGTGTGTGTGAGTTCAGTGTGTGAGTTCACTGTGTGTGTGTGCAGTGTGTGTGTGTGTGTGTGTGTGTGTGTGTGTGTGTGTGTGTGTGTGTGTGTGTGTGTGTGTCCAGTGACAATCTCTCAATGACATACACACACAGTGGAAACACACACACTGGACACACACACAAACAAAGGACACACACACTGTACACACAAACTGGAATCACAGAAAAACATTCACTTGAAGTTATATGCTTACCATGTGTGTGTGTGTGTGTGTGTGTGTGTGTGTGTGTGTGTGTGTGTGTGTGTGTGTGTGTGTGTGTGTGTGTGTGTGTGTGTGTGTGAGTTCAGGTGTATCCCTCAATGACTGTCTGTTCTTCTGCTTACCGCTACAGTGTGGAGCATGGTGGAGAGAACAGAATGAAACCTGGGCTTAGAAAATGTGAGTGTTGACTGCTGTGAAGAATATGACTAAGAATAAGTCTTAATTCAAGTTAAGTCAAAGTCAAAGACCACCATCATTACTGACTTGGTCATGTTAAATATCATCTGTAGTTCTACAGAAGCACAAATCAGGGTCACCAAAGTTTACAAAGAGTTGCTTTGA
This sequence comes from Salmo trutta, assembly GCF_901001165.1. NCBI lineage: Eukaryota > Metazoa > Chordata > Actinopteri > Salmoniformes > Salmonidae > Salmo > Salmo trutta. Next base: position 4,515,599 of record NW_021822911.1, on the reverse strand, counting down.
CAATGTTTGTGTGTGTGTGTGTGTGTGTGTGGGTGTGTGTGTGTGTGTGTGTGTAATTAATGTGAATAAGTGTGTTTTATATTACCATACAGTATAACATATGATCATTCAACAAGTCTCAAGTGACCTTAACTTCTCCTTTTGATACCTAGAAACATGTACATTAAATGAATTAGTGAAAAGTGAGTTAACATTCTAATGTGAATGATGATGATTTCTAATATTGTGTCTGGTTTCATCCATCAGATGTCTGTGATCTCACACTGGACCTAAACACAGTAAACAGACACCTCTCTCTGTCTGAGGAGAACAGAAAGGTGACATGTAGGACAGAGGAGCAGCCGTATCCTGATCACCCAGAGAGATTTGAGGACTATAGACAGGTGTTGTGTAGAGAGGGTCTGACTGGGCGCTGTTACTGGGAGGTAGAGTGGAGTGGGGGGGCTGATATAGGAGTGACATATAAAGGAATCAGCAGGACAGGATGGGGTGATGACTGTAGGATTGACTCTCTGATTGGAGCCAATAACAAGTCCTGGAGTCTGTTCTGCTCTGACGACAGTTACTCTGCCTGGCACAATAATCATCTCACTACCATAGACGTCCCCTCCTCCAGCTCCCACAGAGTAGGAGTGTATCTGGACTGGCCAGCCGGCACTCTGTCCTTCTATAGAGCCTCCTCTGACACACTGACCCTCCTGATCACATTCACCTCCACATTCACTGAGCCCCTCTATCCAGGGTTTAGGGTTCATTATGAATCCTCAGTGTCCCTGAAATAATAACCTGACACACACACACACACACACACACACACACACACACACACACACACACACACACACACAGGACACAAACTGGACGCACACTGGACACACACTGGACACAGACACACACACACACACTGGACACAGACACACACACTGGACACAGACACACACACTGGACACAGACACACACACACACACATACACGCTGGACACAGACACACTGGATATAAACACACACTGGATATACACACACTGGATATACACACACACACACTGGACACAAAATGGATACACACACACATTCTGGACACACACACACACACACACACACACACACACACACTGGACACACACATTAACACACACTGAAACACACAAACACACTGAACACACACACTGGACACACAAACACACTGAACACACACACTGGACACACAAACACACTGAACACACACACTGGACACACACACACACACACACACACACTGAACACACACACACACACACACACACACACACACTGGGCACATACTCACACACTGAAACACACACACACTGAACACACACACACTGTACACACACACACACACACACTCACTGGACACACACACACACACACTGGACACACACACACACACACACTGGGCACATACTCACACACTGAAACACACACACACTGGACACACACACACACACACACACACACACTAGACACACACACACACACACTGGATACACACAAACACACACACAAACACAAACACTGACACACACACACACAAACACACACAAAAACACACACACTGACACACATAAACACTGACACACACACACACTGAACACACACACACACTGGACAAACACACACTGGACACTCACACATGACAGGCTTGAAATATTTTCTGATGTTTTACCACTTTGCATTTTTCATGATATATTTTACTGTTTGTGTTTGTACCACAGGAGGTTGGTGGGACCTTATTTAGGGAGGACAGGCTTGTAATGGCTGGAGTGGAATAAGTGGAATGGTATCAAACACGTGGTTTCCATGTGTTCCATTTCATTCACTCTGTTCCAGACATTATTATGAGCCGTCCTCCCCTCAGCAGCCTCCTCTGGTATGTACTGTCCTGTATGTGAGAGAGATCCAACAAGGAATTACAATGTATGTATTACTTTTAATACCTGCAAATGGCAAATAAACTACTGGAACTCCTTATGAATGTCTGCAGCCGACAAGAGGTGAAAATATTACCAGAATATTCTGCAAAATGTTGATGAAGACGTCACTCGATCCACCCAAAATAACATGCAGTCTTTCCACAAGACTCCCATGAAGTTATAGTGTGACGTTATGAGTCGACGTTAAAGTAACATTCTCACAACATACTGCACTTGTTTTATCCTGTTTTAGATGTATCCTCTGTTTAAACAATTAAACTCTTACAATAACACTGTTAAAATACCAATGTGATCATTTCTTGTCTTTTATGTTGGAAAAACAAATTTTACAATTATATGTGGACATACGCTCCGTAGTTGTACAAGTATACATGGATATATTGTACTTTTCATAATAAAACATACTTGAAACAAGAAAAAGCATGTTAATTGTGAAAACAATTTCGTTATTGATTTTTACATTGCTTCTCCCTGTCTCATGTTGACGTTTGTCATGAATCTTGACCTGGAGGCAGAACTGTGCGATTTCCTCTAGATATGTCAGCTGCAAAGTCAGAATTAGCTGTGGAAAATGTTGTTTTATGGTCTTAATTTAGGGGAAGGATTAGCAGTGTGGTTAGGGTTGAGGTTAGGATTAAAATCGGATTGTATTACTTTGTGCCTGTGCCAGCTAGTGAATACTTTGCTGAACTGCCTCCAGAACAAGATTCATGACAATAAATGCCAACCTGCCTCCAGAACAAGAATCATGACAATAAATGCCAACCTGCCTCCAGAACAAGATTCATGACAATAAATGCCAACCTGCCTCCAGGGCAAGATTCATGACAATAAATGCCAACCTGCCTCCCAGTCGTCCCCTCCTTATCTTTACAAGGCTGCAGAACATGCAAGCTAGTGATGTGGGGGTTCTCTCATAACCCTCAGTCCCCAGGTGGGTAGATGGCAGGTTGAATAAAGAGAAGCTAGTGATGTGGGGGTTCTCTCATAACCCTCAGTCCCCAGGTGGGTAGATGGCAGGTTGAATAAAGAGAAGCTAGTGATGTGGGGGTTCTCTCATAAACCTCAGTCCCCAGGTGGGTAGATGGCAGGTTGAATAAAGAGAAGCTAGTGATGTGGGGGTTCTCTCATAACCCTCAGTCCCCAGGTGGGTAGATGGCAGGTTGAAAAAGAGAAGCTAGTGATGTGGGGGTTCTCTCATAACCCCCCTCTCCATGTAATCTGATTCATTATGATCTAGGATCAGGTCCCCCCTCCTCTCCATGTAATCTGCTTCATTATGATATAGGATCAGGTCCCTCCTCTCCATGTAATCTGATTCATTATGATCTAGGATCAGGTCCCCCCCTCTCAATGTAATCTGATTCATTATGATATAGGATCAGGTCCCCCCCTCTCCATGTAATCTGATTCATTATGATCTAGGATCAGGTCCCCTCCTCTCCATGTAATCTGATTCATTATGATCTAGGATCAGGTCCCCCCTCTCCATGTAATCTGATTCATTATGATCTAGGATCAGGTCCCCCCTCTCCATGTAATCTGATTCATTATGATCTAGGATCAGGTCCCCCCCTCTCCATGTAATCTGATTCATTATGATCTAGGATCAGGTCCCTCCTCTCCATGTAATCTGATTCATTATGATCTAGAATCAGGTCCCCTCCTCTCCATGCAATCTGATTCATTATGATCTAGGATCAGGTCCCTCATCTCCATGTAATCTGATTCATTATGATCTAGGATCAGGTCCCCTCCTCTCCATGTATTCTGATTAATTGTGATCTAGGATCAGGTCCCCCCTCTCCATGTAATCTGAATCATTATGATCTAGGATCAGGTCCCCCCCTCTCCATGTAATCTGATTCATTATGATCTAGGATCAGGTCCCCCCTCTCCATGTAATCTGATTCATTATGATATAGGATCAGGTCATAGTCCTGAAGTGTAGTACTGCAGTAGGAGGGGGTTGTGGGTAGTGTAGGCCTACCTCCTCCTCTGTACACCAGGTGTATCCAGTAATAAACTAACGGTGTACACCCGGTGTATACGAATAAACTAACGGTGTACACCCGGTGTATCCATTATAACCTAAACAGTGTACATCCGGTGTATCCAGTATAACCTAAACGGTGTACACCCGGTGTATCCAGTATTAACTAAACGGTGTGCACCCGGTGTATCCAGTATAAACTAAACGGTGTACACCCGGTGTATCAAGTATAAACTGACGGTGTACACCCGGTGTATCCATTATAACCTATACGGTGTACATCCGGTGTATCCAGTATAAACATCTCTCACTCTGACCGACTCCTGGATCTGGATACGGGTTTCTATGGAGACAAGAGGTCAGGTCAGGGGTCACACAGAACCATCACTACCACCATCATCATCCTCCTCCTCTTCCTCACCTCCATTAGAATCCTGGTAGACGTCAGTCTCCCCCAGATCTACTCCCAGTCTCCTACAGACAGACAGGTTAGGGTTAGGAGGTGTTACTGAACAGACAGACAGACAGACAGACAGACAGACAGACAGACAGGTTAGGGTTAGGAGGTGTTACTGAACAGACATACAGGTTAGGGTTAGGAGGTGTTACTGAACAGACAGACAGACAGACAGACAGACAGACAGACAGACAGACAGACAGACAGACAGACAGACAGGTTAGGGTTAGGAGGTGTTAGTGAACAGACAGACAGACAGACAGACAGACGTAACATCCTAATTCAACTGCAGGGTTTAGCTCCGTCCCTGCTCTAACTCAACCACGGTCCCGGTGAAGAGTATCTGAACCAGGCGTGTTAAAGCAGGGCTGGAGGAGAAACCTTCCCAGCGGGTAGTTCAGAGAACCCTGGGAGGGGGATGCGTTCAGCAGGTCAAAACATTTTAGAAACGTTCAGATAAAAATATGGAACGTAGAACAAACATGTCTATCTGAGAGGGGAATCGTGTGTTTCTATCAGGGCAACAGCCCTGGCTGTAACCTGGAACGGCCTATCGACTTCACCCTGCGATCCTATTGGCCAGCTCCATACAAGAGGGGGAGGAGTTTAGCGGAGAACAGGACCAATCGGTCCGTTAGTTTGTCTACATGGGTCTTAGCCCCTCCTTCTGGGGTCGTGGCCAAACCCTGTCTGGGTTGCCACACTTCATTGAGACCGTCCTGGAAAAAAACACACAAAACATTATTACCAAACAAATCAAATTTAAATTTGTCACATGTGCCAAATACAACAGGTGACCTTACTGTCAAATGCTGAATACAAGCTCTTAAACCAACAATACAGTTAAGAGTTAAAACAGGGTGCAGCCTTGACCTCTAAATCTCTTCCAATAGGAATACATTGCCTGCTGCCCTAATTCCAACCTTCCTAAGTCTGGCAGAACTACTAATAACATGTTTACTAACAGCAAGACAATTACAGTAATATATATATTGAATGAATAAAGAGATATCTTACCTTGAACCAGTAGCAGATGCCATCTTGCTCCAAGTAATTTCTCAACGAAATGTTTTCAGAATACAGCAAAGGTAACAATCCAAAATCAGCTCCTTGGAAGTGTGTTCTCTCTCAGTATAAAGTTCTATTGAGAATGACTTCTCTGGAGAAGGCCATTATATACACACTCAGATAGGCACAACCCTTTTCAACATTTAAATATCGAAACAAGAAAAAAACCTGGGTTTAAAGTTGTGTTAAATTGATCATTCAGGAGATGAGATTACCACCTTGCATTGATTGTCCATCCAAGGTGGTTGCCTACGTCATTGTTATGTTGAGGTCAGAGGATCATCAGGGTGATTCATTTCAGGGCTGGGCTCTCTTTCATTCAGTAATACAGAGGCAGGGCAATCAAAGGCTCCAACTCACTGAACTGCCCATCAGCCCAGCCATTGTTATTATTCATACTGTTTGGAAACAGGTTCTATTCAGAACCTATCAGACTAGAAAATATAAATAATATTTACTATAGTGTTTTAAATTGTTTGCATGTAGAACGGCTGGTATGAATAATAACAATGTCTGGGCTGATGGGCACTTCAGTGACTTGGAGCCTTTGATTGCCCTGCCTCTGGGAGCCTGTCCACTTGTTACATGATTACTGAGTGAAAGAGAGCCTATGAAAGTTTTCATTGGAGGGTGGGTGCCCCCCTGGTGGCTGAACCTGAGATCAATGAGAGAACTTGTCAGAAAAACGACAGAGTCCCACTTTCTCTGTCATTGTACAAAGTAGAGAGTGGGGGAAAAATGTGTAAAAATGTATACAGAGGCTCTGGAATTTGTCATAAAAAAAAAATGTGAAAAAAGGATTAAAATAAAGTTCCATTTACATTTTAGTCATTTAGCAGACGCTCTTATCCATTTAGCAGACGCTCTTATTACAGTAGTGAATACTTACATTTCATACATTTTTTTTTTCCTGTGCTGGCCCCCGTGGGAATCGAACCCACAACCCTGGTGCTGCAAACACCATGCTCTACCAACTGAGCTACAGGGAAGGTTCCAACAGTATATGAGATGATCAGACTGAACCAACTGCTATCTTAAAATGTTTATTCAGTTAGGAAACAGAGGATGTATTACATAAAGTTATCACAGAATTAAAGTTATCACACAATTAAATAATAAATCCTCACTCACACAGACAAACATGGCTTCATTATTGTTCACAGTTTATTATCATAGTTTCTCACAGATCCTGGCTTCCACTGTTAGAATGGCTGAGCGAGAGGAGGTGGGGCTTTTTTCATAGCCTGAGAGAGAGAGAGACATTCAGTTTTACTAGAGGGGTTGGGTGCGCCCCCTGTTGGCTGAACCCGGGTGGGAGGTTCCCCCTTAGCAAGCAATGGACCCCAGCACACCACTGAAGCCATTAAGAACTATATTCAAAAACACACCTGGTAACCTGTTCAATCACCAGGCACGCGGCTCAACATAGTTCAATGACAGAGACTGTGGACTTAGAATAATTTGGGGTAAAAAAAAAAACATTGTGAAAATTAATAAAATAAAGTTGCAGCTGTCTTTGATATGCTCAAAATTACCTAACTGCTATCTTGAAATGTAGAGAAAGTGTTTTAAAATAGGCATCCTATCATTTGAAAATTAGTTGAAAGGCTAAGTGATTCTCCTCCTGAGAAGAAGCTGACAGCCTTCAAACAGAGCAAAAAAAGTGGTCCGAAACAATATGTCAAAATGAATAAAAAAATGATACAGCTGTCTTTAATAAGATCAAACTGAACTAACTGCTATCTTGAAATGTTGAAAAAGTGTTGTTAAATAGGCATCCTATCATTTGAAAATTAGTTGAAAGGCTAAGTGATTCTCCTCCTGAGAAGAAGCTGACAGCCTTCAAACAGAGCAAAAAAAGTGGTCCCAAACAATATGTCAAAATGAATAAAAAAATGATACAGCTGTCTTTAATAAGATCAAACTGAACTAACTGCTATCTTGAAATGTTGAAAAAGTGTTTTTAAATAGGCATCCTATCATTTGAAAATTAGTTGAAAGGCTAAGTGATTCTCCTCCTGAGAAGAAGCTGACAGCCTTCAAACAGAGCAAAAAAACTGGTCCCAAACAATATGCCAAAATTAATAAAAAAATGATACAGCTGTCTTTAATAAGATCAAACTGAACTAACTGCTATCTTGAAATGTTGAAAAAGTGTTTTTAAATAGGCATCCTATCATTTGAAAATTAGTTGAAAGGCTAAGTGATTCTCCTCCTGAGAAGAAGCTGACAGCCTTCAAACAGAGCAAAAAAAGTGGTCCCAAACAATATGTGAAAATGAATAAAAAAATGATACAGCTGTCTTTAATAAGATCAAACTGAACTAACTGCTATCTTGAAATGTTGAAAAAGTGTTTTTAAATAGCTCAGTCTTATCACTCAATATGAGTCAAAATCTGTCACTTCCTGGACTGCTCATTTTGTCAAAAATTAAAAACTCACAGCTGTGTTAATAGACCCAACTCAAACATCTGCTATCTTGAAATGTCCAAAAAAGGTATTTAAATGGGCCTACCAGACATCTTCTTGAGAGAAGATAAGGTCAGGGACTCCTGACTGACTTTACTCTCCGTCATGTTGAAATATGACAAAAGCTCTAGGCTGTTTTTAACCACTTCCGGTTGTCACAGGAAGTTCTTACTCAACACACGTTGTCTTTGGGGTAGACATAAACAGAATCCTGAATAAGAAGTCTCTACCTTAATAATTGACTGAATGACACATGGTTGAGTTGCGTAATTTTCACTATCTGCAGGTGGCCATATGACAATAGCTCTAGGCTGTTTTTAACAACTTCCGGTTGTCACACACGTTGTCTTTGGGGTAGTCTCAGTCCTGTCTGATGCTGTCTGGTCAGTGAAACAGTCTGTCTCAGTCCTGTCTGATAAGTGAAACAGTTTGTCTTTGTCCTGTCTGGTCAGTGAAACAGTCTGTCTCAGTCCTGTCTGATGCTGTCCGGTTAGTGAAACAGTCTGTCTCAGTCCTGTCTGATGCTGTCCGGTCAGTGAAACAGTCTGTCTCAGTCCTGTCTGATGCTGTCTGGTCATAAAGAGTATAACATTGTTGCTGCCCGTAGCGTTGAAGGCAAGGGAACCCAGTGAGCATTTGGCTTCCTTTGATTGTGTTGGCTGTGCTAGCTGTGTTAGCTGTGCTAGCTGTGTTAGCTGTGCTAGCTGTGTTAGCTGTGCTAGCTGTGTTAGCTGTGCAAGCTGTGCAAGCTGTGCAAGCTGTGGTAGCTGTGTTTGCTGTGTTAGCAGTGCTAGCTGTGTTAGCTGTGTTAGCTGTGCTAGCTGTGCTAGCTGTGCTGGCTGTGCTGGCTGTGCTAGCTGTGCTGGCTGTGTTAGCGGTGTTAGCTGTGTTAGCTGTGCTAGCTGTGTTAGCTGTGCTAGCTGTGTTAGCTGTGCTAGCTGTGTTAGCTGTGCTAGCTGCGTTAGCTGTGCTAGCTGTGCTAGCTGTGTTAGCTGTGCTAGCTGTGTTAGCTGTGCTAATCCAAATGTATGGTTTTAAAAAAGGGCAAAATTAAAGACAGATCGTAACTGTAGGTGCTGAACTCTCTGTGTCGTTTTAAAGCAATAGTTGTTTTGTCGTCCCTAAAACGTCTGAAACATATATTTTGCTTTGACCGTGCTGCAGGTCACCTAACTGTTTGGTTACATGCAATACGCTTTGTGTGGACTTCACCGGACAGCGGTTGCTCTCTGGTTTTGAGATGAAAACACATGTCTAGTTTAATTTATTCTGCCGCTGTGTCTAGTAGTAGTACCATCAACAGACAGCAGGGGGCAGTAGAACCTGTCTTCACAGTGGAAAGGCAGACACAGTGGATTCATTTGTCTTTAATAAGATCAAACTGAACTAACTGCTATCTTGAAATGTTGAAAAAGTGTTTTTAAATAGGCATCCTATCATTTGAAAATTAGTTGAAAGGCTAAGAGATTCTCCTCCTGAGAAGAAGCTGACAGCCTTCAAACATAGCAAAAAAACTGGTCCCAAACAATATGTCAAAATGAATAAAAAAATGATACAGCTGTCTTTAATAAGATCAAACTGAACTAACTGCTATCTTGAAATGTTGAAAACGTGTTTTTAAATAGGCATCCTATAATTTGAAAATTAGTTGAAAGGCTAAGTGATTCTCCTCCTGACAAGAAGTTGACAGCCTTCAAACATAGTGCAAAAAAAGTGGGCGTGAACATAGAATATTTTTGGGTCAAAAAAAAGAATATACAGCTGTCTTTAATAAGATCAAACTGAACTAACTGCTATCTTGAAATGTTGAAAAGTGTTTTTAAATAGCTCAGTCTTATCACTCAATATGAGTCAAAATCTGTCACTTCCAGGAGTGCTCATTTTGTCAAAAATGAAAAAATGAAAAAATTAACAACTCACAGCTGTGACCTCTACGGGCTACGGGGGCAGTATTGAGAATTTTGGAAAAAATATGTGCCCATTTTTAACTGCCACCTACACCAACTCAGAAGCTAGGATATGCATATTATTACCAGATTTGGATAGAAAACACTCTGAATTTTCTAAAACAGTTTGAAAGGTGTCTGTAAGTATAACAAAACTCATATTGCAGGCAAAAACCTGTGAAAAATAGATTTAAAAAAATGTGAATTTTGTGACTGTACTATTTAGTGTCATTGTTTAATAGATACCACAGTGAGAAAGGATTCATTTCGCAACTCCTACGGCTTCCACTAGATGTCAACGATCTTTATAAAGTTGTTTGAAGCGTCTGTGATGAACAGGGAGCAAATTAGAATGCAGGGAAGTTGACATGTCGTCACTTCATTTTTTCACGCCTGCGCATAAATCTGAGAAGAGTGCATTTGTCATAATCGTTTTTCTAGACAAAGAATAGGTTGTGTGAAAATATTACTGATGTTTACTGATGTTTCACGTAAAAAATGGACCAAAAGATTGATGCTAAACAACGTTTGACATGTTTGAACGAACGTAGATAGATTATTTACTAGGTTTTTTTAGCTTTTCGGCGTGATTTTACACCCCCACCCACCACGTTTTGTGGGAGCCTACTGAACGCTAACTACATGGTGTTATTTGGACATAAATTATGAACTTTGTCAAAAGAAACCACATTTGTTCTGGACCTGGGATTCCTGGCAGTGCCTTCTGATGGAGATAATCAAAGGTAAGGGGATATTTACAATGTTATTATGATATTAGATGCTGCTAACTGTATAGCCTAGCATGTTGTTATTAGCATAGTACCCCGTTTATTGCAAAATGTGATTTCCCAGTAAAGTTATTTTGAGATCTGGCCATTTCGGTAGCAATTACGAGATGATAATATATTATTCTTTGAATGACAATATTATAATTTACCAATGTTTTCGAATAGTAATTCCGTGATTTGTAACGCTGGATTCACTGGAGCATTCGAGCCGAAAAAAATTCTGAATTTCACCGCGACTGTAAATGCTGTTTTTGGATATAAATATGAACTTGATGGAACTAAAAATGCATGTATTGTATAACATAATGTCCTATGAGTGTCATCTGATGCAGATTGTCAAAGGTAAGTGCATAATTCTAGCTGGTTTTCTCTCAGTTGATGCCCTTCTCTATATTGGCTAAACATTACACACAGCTATTGTCAATGTACTCTCCTAACATAACCTAACTTTATGCATTCTCCGTAAAGCCTCTTTGAAAAACGGACAACGTGGTTAGATTTAGGAGATGTGTATCTTTCAAATGGAGGAAAATAGTTGATTATTTGAGTATTTGAAATGATTAGACTCTTGCAGTTTTGAATTCCCCGCCATGGTCACATGACAATGAATCCCAATACCGGGCAGGGATCCTCAACAGGTTTTAATAGACCCAACTCAAACATCTGCTATCTTGAAATGTCCAAAAAAGTTATTTAAATGGGCCTACCAGACATCTTCTTGAGAGAAGATAAGGTCAGGGACTCCTGACTGACTCTCTGTCATGTTGAAATAGGTTTTCCTGTCTTACTTTCTGTCATGTTGAGATTGGTTTCCCTGTCTTACTTTCTGTCATGTTGAGATTGGTTAGTTCTTCTTGAGAGAACTAACCCAAAATTAGTCCAACTAACCCAAAATTAGTCGAAAGGCTAAGGGATTTTCTAAATAGCTCAGTCTTATCACTCAATATGCGTCAAAATCTGTCACTTCCAGGACTGCTCATTTTGTCAAAAATGAAAAAATGAAAAAAATAACAACTCACAGCTGTGTTAATAGACCCAACTCAAACATCTGCTATCTTGAAATGTCCAAAAAAGGTATTTAAATGGGCCTACCAGACATCTTCTTGAGAGAAGATAAGGTCAGGGACTCCTGACTGACTTTACTCTCCGTCATGTTGAAATATGACAAAAGCTCTAGGCTGTTTTTAACCACTTCCGGTTGTCACAGGAAGTTCTTACTCAACACACGTTGTCTTTGGGGTAGACATAAACAGAATCCTGAATAAGAAGTCTCTACCTTAATAATTGACTGAATGACACATGGTTGAGTTGCGTAATTTTCACTATCTGCAGGTGGCCATATGACAATAGCTCTAGGCTGTTTTTAACAACTTCCGGTTGTCACAGGAAGCTCTTGCTTCACACACGTTGTCTTTGGGGTAGTCTCAGTCCTGTCTGATGCTGTCTGGTAAGTGAAACAGTCTGTCTCAGTCCTGTCTGGTCAGTGAAACAGTCTGTCTCAGTCCTGTCTGATGCTGTCCGGTCAGTGAAACAGTCTGTCTCAGTCCTGTCTGATGCTGTCTGGACAGTGAAACAGTCTGTCTCAGTCCTGTCTGATGCTGTCTGGTCATAAAGAGTATAACATTGTTGCTGCCCATAGCGTTGAAGGCAAGGGAAGCCAGTGAGCATTTGGCTTCCTTTGATTGTGTTGGCTGTGCTAGCTGTGTTAGCTGTGCTAGCTGTGTTAGCTGTGCTAGCTGTGCTAGCTGTGTTAGCTGTGTTAGCTGTGTTAGCTGTGCTAGCTGTGCTATCTGTGCTAGCTGTGCTAATCCAAGTTTATGGTTTTAAAAAAGGGCAAAATTAAAGACAGATCGTAACTGTAGGTGCTGAACTCTCTGTGTCGTTTTAAAGCAATAGTCGTTTTGTCGTCCCTAAAACGTCTGAAACATATATTTTGCTTTGACCGTGCTGCAGGTCACCTAACTGTTTGGTTACATGCAATACGCTTTGTGTGGACTTCACCGGACAGCGGTTGCTCTCTGGTTTTGAGATGAAAACAAATGTCTAGTTTAATTTATTCTGCCGCTGTGTCTAGTAGTAGTACCATCAACAGACAGCAGGGGGCAGTAGAACCTGTCTTCACAGTGGTAAGGCAGACACAGTGGATTCATTTGTCTTTAATAAGATCAAACTGAACTAACTGCTATCTTGAAATGTTGAAAAAGTGTTTTTCAATAGGCATCCTATCATTTGAAAATTAGTTGAAAGGCTAAGTGATTCTCCTCCTGAGAAGAAGCTGACAGCCTTCAAACAGAGCAAAAAAAGTGGTCCCAAACAATATGTCAAAATGAATAAAAAAATGATACAGCTGTCTTTAATTCTTAAGGTAGAGACTTCATATTCAGGATTCTGTTTATGTCTACCCCAAAGACAACGTGTGTGGAGCAAGAGCTTCCTGTGACAACCGGAAGTAGTTAAAAACAGCCTAGAGCTATTGTCATTTAAAACGCACATAGTGAAAATCACGCAACTCAACCATCTGTCATTCAGTCAATTCTTCAGGTAGAGACTTCATATTCAGGATTCTGTTTATGTCTACCCCAAAGACAACGTGAGTGGAGCAAGAGCTTCCTGTGACAACTGGAAGTTGTTAAAAATAGCCTAGAGCTATTGTCATATGGCCAACCAGCAGATAGTGAAAATCACGCAACTCAACCATGTGCCATTCAGTCAATTCTTAAGGTAGAGACTTCATATTCAGGATTCTGTTTATGTCTACCCCAAAGACAACGTGTGTGGAGCAAGAGCTTCCTGTGACAACCGGAAGTTGTTAAAAACAGCCTAGAGCTATTGTCATATGAAACGAACATAGTGAAAATCACGCAACTCAACCATGTGCCATTCAGTCAATTCTCAAGGTAGAGACTTCATATTCAGGATTCTGTTTATGTCTACCCCAAAGACAACGTGTGTGGAGCAAGAGCTTCCTGTGACAACCGGAAGTTGTTAAAAACAGCCTAGAGCTATTGTCATGTGGCCAACCAGCAGATAGTGAAAATCACGCAACTCAACCATGTGCCATTCAGTCAATTCTTAAGGTAGAGACTTCATATTCAGGATTCTGTTTATGTCTACCCCAAAGACAAAGTGTGTGGAGCAAGAGCTTCCTGTGACAACCGGAAGTTGTTAAAAACAGCCTAGAGCTATTGTCATATAAAACGCACATAGTGAAAATCACGCAACTCAACCATCTGTCATTCAGTCAATTCTTAAGGTAGAGACTTCATATTCAGGATTCTGTTTATGTCTACCCCAAAGACAAGGTTTGTGGAGCAATAGCTTCCTGTGACAACCGGAAGTTGTTAAAAACAGCCTAGAGCTATTGTCATATAAAACGCACTTAGTGAAAATCACGCAACTCAACCATCTGTCATTCAGTCAATTCTTAAGGTAGAGTCTTCATATTCAGGATTCTGTTTATGTCTACCCCAAAGACAAGGTTTGTGGAGCAAGAGCTTCCTGTGACAACCGGAAGTTGTTAAAAACAGCCTAGAGCTATTGTCATATAAAACGCACATAGTGAAAATCACGCAACTCAACCATCTGTCATTCAGTCAATTCTTAAGGTAGAGACTTCATATTCAGGATTCTGTTTATGTCTACCCCAAAGACAACGTGTGTGGAGCAAGAACTTCCTGTGACAACTGGAAGTTGTTAAAAACAGCCTAGAGCTATTGTCATATGGCCAACCAGCAGATAGTGAAAATCACTCAACTCAACCATGTGCCATTCAGTCAATTCTTAAGGTAGAGACTTCATATTCAGGATTCAGTTTATGTCTACCTCAAAGACAACGTGTGTGGAGCAAGAGCTTCCTGTAACAACCGGAAGTTGTTAAAAACAGCCTAGAGCTATTGTCATATGGCCAACCAGCAGATAGTGAAAATCACGCAACTCAACCATGTGCCATTCAGTCAATTCTTAAGGTAGAGACTTCATATTCAGGATTCTGTTTATGTCTACCCCAAAGACAACGTGTGTGGAGCAAGAGCTTCCTGTGACAACCGGAAGTTGTTAAAAACAGCCTAGAGCTATTGTCATATAAAACGCACATAGTGAAAATCACGCAACTCAACCATCTGTCATTCGGTCAATTCTTAAGGTAGAGACTTCATATTCAGGATTCTGTTTATGTCTACCCCAAAGACAAGGTTTGCGGAGCAAGAGCTTCCTGTGACAACCGGAAGTTGTTAAAAACAGCCTAGAGCTATTGTCATATAAAACGCACATAGTGAAAATCAAGCAACTCAACCATCTGTCATTCAGTCAATTCTTAAGGTAGAGACTTCATATTCAGGATTCTGTTTATGTCTACCCCAAAGACAAGGTTTGTGGAGCAAGAGCTTCCTGTGACAACCGGAAGTTGTTAAAAACAGCCTAGAGCTATTGTCATATAAAACGCACATAGTGAAAATCACGCAACTCAACCATCTGTCATTCAGTCAATTCTTAAGGTAGAGACTTCATATTCAGGATTCTGTTTATGTCTACCCCAAAGACAACGTGTGTGGAGCAAGAACTTCCTGTGACAACTGGAAGTTGTTAAAAACAGCCTAGAGCTATTGTCATATGGCCAACCAGCAGATAGTGAAAATCACTCAACTCAACCATGTGCCATTCAGTCAATTCTTAAGGTAGAGACTTCATATTCAGGATTCAGTTTATGTCTACCCCAAAGACAACGTGTGTGGAGCAAGAGCTTCCTGTAACAACCGGAAGTTGTTAAAAACAGCCTAGAGCTATTGTCATATGGCCAACCAGCAGATAGTGAAAATCACGCAACTCAACCATGTGCCATTCAGTCAATTCTTAAGGTAGAGACTTCATATTCAGGATTCTGTTTATGTCTACCCCAAAGACAACGTGTGTGGAGCAAGAGCTTCCTGTGACAACCGGAAGTTGTTAAAAACAGCCTAGAGCTATTGTCATATAAAACGCACATAGTGAAAATCACGCAACTCAACCATCTGTCATTCGGTCAATTCTTAAGGTAGAGACTTCATATTCAGGATTCTGTTTATGTCTACCCCAAAGACAAGGTTTGTGGAGCAAGAGCTTCCTGTGACAACCGGAAGTTGTTAAAAACAGCCTAGAGCTATTGTCATATAAAACGCACATAGTGAAAATCAAGCAACTCAACCATCTGTCATTCAGTCAATTCTTAAGGTAGAGACTTCATATTCAGGATTCTGTTTATGTCTACCCCAAAGACAAGGTTTGTGGAGCAAGAGCTTCCTGTGACAACCGGAAGTTGTTAAAAACAGCCTAGAGCTATTGTCATATAAAACGCACATAGTGAAAATCACGCAACTCAACCATCTGTCATTCAGTCAATTCTTAAGGTAGAGACTTCATATTCAGGATTCTGTTTATGTCTACCCCAAAGACAACGTGTGTGGAGCAAGAGCTTCCTGTGACAACCGGAAGTTGTTAAAAACAGCCTAGAGCTATTGTCATATGGCCAACCAGCAGATAGTGAATATCACTCAACTCAACCATGTGCCATTCAGTCAATTCTTAAGGTAGAGACTTCATATTCAGGATTCTGTTTATGTCTACCCCAAAGACAACGTGTGTGGAGCAAGAGCTTCCTGTGACAACCGGAAGTTGTTAAAAACAGCCTAGAGCTATTGTCATATGGCCAACCAGCAGATAGTGAAAATCACGCAACTCAACCATGTGCCATTCAGTCAATTCTTAACCTCTCTGGCGCATGTGGGACGAACTTGTCCCACCTACGTAACAGCCACTGAAATCCAGTGGCGCGATTTTTGAATCGTTAGAAATACTATTACTTCAATTTCTCAAACATATGACTATTTTACAGCTATTTAAAGACAAGAATCTCGTTAATCTAACCCCACTGTCCGATTTCAAAAAGGCTTTACAACGAAAGCAAAACATTAAATTATGTCAGCAGAGTGCCCAGCCAGAAATAATCAGACACCCATTTTTCAAGCTAGCATATCATGTCACATAAACCCAAACCACAGCTAAATGCAGCACTAACCTTTTATGATCTTCATCAGATGACACACCTAGGACATTATGTTATACAATACATGCATGTCTGTTCAATCAAGTTCATATTTATATCAAAAAACAGCTTTTTACATTAGCATGTGACGTTCAGAAAAAGCATAACCCCCGCAAACTTCCGGGGAATTTACTAACAGTTTGCTAAATTACTCACGATAAACGTTCACAAAAAGCATAACAATTATTTTAAGAATTATAGATACATTACTCCTCTATGCACTCGATATGTCCGATTTTAAAATAGCTTTTCGGATGAAGCACATTTTGCAATAATCTAAGTACATAGCCCGGCATCACAGGGCTAGCTATTTAGATACCCACCCAGGTCAGCCTCCACCAAAATCACATTTCCTATAAGAAAAATGTTCTTACCTTGCTTGTTCTTCGTCAGAATACACTGCCAGGACTTCTACTTCGATAACAAATGTTGGTTTGGTCCCAAATAATCCATCGTTATATCCAAACAGCGACGTTTTGTTCGTGAGTTCTAGACACTATCAGAATGCTTCATCACGGTGTCGCGCATGGCGCATTGGCGTGACAAAAATGTCTAAATATTCCATTACCGTACTTCGAAGCATGTCAACCGCTGTTTAAAACCAATTTTTATGTCATTTATCTCGTAGATAAGTGATAATATTCCGACCGGGAATATGCATTGAGCCTAAACAGCCGAATTAAATTTCTCCTCAGGAGCGAATCGTGCACGCGCCTCATTCAAAGGTCCTCTGAGCCGCCACTTGCCAAAGCCGATAATGTGTTTCAGCCTGAGGCTCCCTCGTCAACCTTCAGTTATTTCCCGGGCTCTGAGAGCCTATCGGAGCCCTGGGAATTGTCACGTTACAGCTAAGATCCTTACTTTTCAATAAACAGATGCAAGACGCACGACTCCTTGTCAGACAGGGTACTTCCTGCTTGAAACCTTGTCAGGTTTTTGTCTGCCATAGGAGTTCTGTTATACTCACAGACACCATTCAAACAGTTTTAGAAAATTCAGTGTTTTCTATCCAAACCTGAACAATAATATGCATATTCTAGCTTCTGAGTTGGTGTAGGAGAGAGTTAAAAATGGGCATATATTTTTTCCAAAATTCTCAATACTGCCCCCTATCCCCAACAAGTTAAGGTAGAGACTTCATATTCAGGATTCTGTTTATGTCTACCCCAAAGACAACGTGTGTGGAGCAAGAGCTTCCTGTGACAACCGGAAGTTGTTAAAAACAGCCTAGAGCTATTGTTATATAAAACGCACATAGTGAAAATCACGCAACTCAACCATCTGTCATTCAGTCAATTCTTAAGGTAGAGACTTCATATTCAGGATTCTGTTTATGTCTACCCCAAAGACAAGGTTTGTGGAGCAAGAGCTTCCTGTGGCAACCGGAAGTTGTTAAAAACAGCCTAGATCTATTGTCATATAAAACGCACATAGTGAAAATCACGCAACTCAACCATCTGTCATTCAGTCAATTCTTAAGGTAGAGACTTCATATTCAGGATTCTGTTTATGTCTACCCCAAAGACAACGTGTGTTGAGTAAGAGATTCCTGTGACAACCGGAAGTGGTTAAAAACAGCCAAGAGCTATTGTCATTTAACCTGCACATAGTGAAAATCACGCAACTCAACCATCTGTCATTCAGTCAATTCTTAAGGTAGAGACTTCATATTCAGGATTCTGTTTATGCCTACCCCAAAGACAACGTGTGTCTATTCTTTTTGCAAAAAAAACTAAAACACACACACATTTTGGCAATAGGGACATAGTGTGGGGCTTAGCGGCTTATACCGCCTTCAATAGTTATTTTTGTTCAAACGATTCAAGAACCGTCAGACCTAGAGCTCCGAAATTTTAGAAACCTGTTCTAGAGCTCAAGTCGATAGTGCATGGTTATTTATGTGGCTCTAGAAGGTTCTCAGACCGAGAAACCGCCTCGTGCATTTGCAATGTGTTCAATTCATTTTGAATATCACGGACATGGCGACATGTAGAAATGTCCCAGAGTCGCAAGACTAGGTGCATTGAAACCGCCTCGGCCCATAGAGACGGACCCCAATGTCTCTGTCCGATAGCTCATTCAGGGACCCTGTAGTAACGCCCTGAAAAAGTGGATTTTCAGCACCATTTAAGGCCATTGCTCGGGCACCGAATGACCTATCGAGCCAAAACTTGGGATTCGGGGTCGCCTCACATAGGCCTACACATATTGTCAGAGCTGGACCCGCAGCTATAACGTAACTATGTGTTTTATGTTTTTTTATGGTTAAAATTGAAAGCACTGTGAATTATGGGCCTTCTCTGACATATGTGATAGTTGGCTTCTATATGAGTTGGAAAAAGTTGATTTGGTGTCAGATGGTATCAATTTGGTGTCAGAATGACATCTAATTGACTGATAGACGCTGACTGCTGGGTGACGAGCAATGGAGAGGAACCATAGTCACTGCCCGGCCATCCCGAGTTCATCGGGCCAGTCAATTATGCATTTCTGCAGTATTTTTGAGCATGCCTAAATTCGTAATGCTAAATGCCCATTGAATCATATTGCAAACGTAACGCGCAATATTGCAAACGTAACGTGCATTTGCAATATGATTCAACAGCAAAAAATATCACCAAAGTTGACATGATGAATCATATTGCAAACGTAACGCGCAATATTGCAAACGTAATGTGCATTTGCAATATGATTCAACAGCAACAAATATCACCAAAGTTGACATGATGAATCATATTGCAAACGTAACGCACAATATTGAAAACGTAATGTGCATTTGCATTATGATTCAACAGCAATAAATATCACCAAAGTTGACATGATGAATCATATTGCAAACGTAACGCGCAATATTGCAAACGTAACGCGCATTTGCAATATGATTCAACAGCAATAAATATCACCAAAGTTGACATGATGAAATCAACACAATGAGCGATAGAGAGGAACCACAGTCACTGCACGGCCATCCCCAGTTCATTGGGAGAGTCAATTATGCATTTCTGCAGTGTTTTTGAGCATGCCAAATTCGTGATGTTAAGGCCCATTGAAACATATTGCAAATGCGCATCCGTGCACATGGTGACCCGAAATGGGTTACCAGGATTAATTTTTGAGAAGGGTTTTAAATGCCTTTAGGGGGGTGCAAGGGGTCCACGGTTGGGTAGGGAGCACCTTCCATCAGTGCCCATCCAGTATGGGGCGCCCCTAATCATTTTGGACATTTTTCAAAAAATTGCTAAAAAACGACAGTCCCACTTCTCTCATGTCACCATCAAGCCATGGAGAGGAACCACAGTCACTGCACGGCCATCCCCAGTTCATCGGGACAGTCGATTATGCATTTCTGCAGTGTTTTTGAGCATGCCAAATTCGTGATGTTAAGGCCCATTGAAACATATTGCAAATGCGCATCCGTGCACATGGTGACCCGAAATGGGTTACCAGGATACATTTTTTACAAGGGTTTTAAATGCCTTTAGGGGGGTGCAAGGGGTCCACGGTTGGGTAGGGAGCACCTTCCATCAGTGCCCATCCAGTATGGGGCGCCCCTAGTCATTTTGGACATTTTTCAAAAAATCGCAAAAAAATGACTGTCCCACCTCTCTCATGTCACCATCAAGCCATGGAGAGGAACCATAGTCACTGCACGGCCATCCCCAGTTCATCGGGACAGTCAATTATGCATTTCTGCAGTATTTTTGAGCATGCGAAATACGTGATGCTAAATGCCCATTGAATCATATTGCAAATGCGCATCCGCGTATTTGCAATATGATTCAACAGCAAAAAATATCACCAAAGTTGACATGATGAAATCAACACAACGAGCGATGGAAGAGGAACCAGGAGCCTTCCTGAGGTCCTCCCGATCTGTGCAAGCCTAACCTTGACCCTGTGGAATTAACCCTTCACAGTGAAAAGAAGGTTTTTAGATCAAACTGTGCGCAATGACTTCTCTCCCCATAGGAACACATAGACTATTCTCCAAAATTCAACCTGAAGCCTATGTGGGTTATGAATGCCTTATGAACCTGTCTTCTATAACAATCCATCAGGCTACTGTGAGGTCTACCTGTGTCAATTCCAAGGTTCCTGGAGCCACCGGAAGTTGTTAAAAACAGCCTAGAGCTATTGTCATATGGTTAACCAGCAGATAGTGAAAATCACTCAACTCAACCATGTGCCATTCAGTCAATTCTTAAGGTAGAGACTTCATATTCAGGATTCTGTTTATGTCTACCCCAAAGACAACGTGTGTGGAGCAAGAGCTTCCTGTGACAACCGGAAGTTGTTAAAAACAGCCTAGAGCTATTGTCATATGGCCAACCAGCAGATAGTGAAAATCACGCAACTCAACCATGTGCCATTCAGTCAATTCTTAACCTCTCTGGCGCATGTGGGACGAACTTGTCCCACCTACGTAACAGCCACTGAAATCCAGTGGCGCGATTTTTGAATCGTTAGAAATACTATTACTTCAATTTCTCAAACATATGACTATTTTACAGCTATTTAAAGACAAGAATCTCGTTAATCTAACCCCACTGTCCGATTTCAAAAAGGCTTTACAACGAAAGCAAAACATTAAATTATGTCAGCAGAGTGCCCAGCCAGAAATAATCAGACACCCATTTTTCAAGCTAGCATATCATGTCACATAAACCCAAACCACAGCTAAATGCAGCACTAACCTTTTATGATCTTCATCAGATGACACACCTAGGACATTATGTTATACAATACATGCATGTCTGTTCAATCAAGTTCATATTTATATCAAAAAACAGCTTTTTACATTAGCATGTGACGTTCAGAAAAAGCATAACCCCGCAAACTTCCGGGGAATTTACTAACAGTTTGCTAAATTACTCACGATAAACGTTCACAAAAAGCATAACAATTATTTTAAGAATTATAGATACATTACTCCTCTATGCACTCGATATGTCCGATTTTAAAATAGCTTTTCGGATGAAGCACATTTTGCAATAATCTAAGTACATAGCCCGGCATCACAGGGCTAGCTATTTAGATACCCACCCAGGTCAGCCTCCACCAAAATCACATTTCCTATAAGAAAAATGTTCTTACCTTGCTTGTTCTTCGTCAGAATACACTGCCAGGACTTCTACTTCAATAACAAATGTTGGTTTGGTCCCAAATAATTCATCGTTATATCCAAACAGCGACGTTTTGTTCGTGAGTTCTAGACACTATCAGAATGCTTCATCACGGTGTTGCGCATGGCGCATTGGCGTGACAAAAATGTCTAAATATTCCATTACCGTACTTCGAAGCATGTCAACCGCTGTTTAAAACCAATTTTTATGTCATTTATCTCGTAGATAAGTGATAATATTCCGACCGGGAATATGCATTGAGCCTAAACAGCCAAATTAAATTTCTCCTCAGGAGCGAATCGTGCACGCGCCTCATTCAAAGGTCCTCTGAGCCGCCACTTGCCAAAGCCGATAATGTGTTTCAGCCTGAGGCTCCCTCGTCAACCTTCAGTTATTTCCCGGGCTCTGAGAGCCTATCGGAGCCCTGGGAATTGTCACGTTACAGCTAAGATCCTTACTTTTCAATAAACAGATGCAAGACGCACGACTCCTTGTCAGACAGGGTACTTCCTGCTTGAAACCTTGTCAGGTTTTTGTCTGCCATAGGAGTTCTGTTATACTCACAGACACCGTTCAAACAGTTTTAGAAAATTCAGTGTTTTCTATCCAAACCTGAACAATAAAATGCATATTCTAGCTTCTGAGTTGGTGTAGGAGGCAGTTAAAAATGGGCATATATTTTTTCCAAAATTCTCAATACTGCCCCCTATCCCCAACAAGTTAAGGTAGAGACTTCATATTCAGGATTCTGTTTATGTCTACCCCAAAGACAACGTGTGTGGAGCAAGAGCTTCCTGTGACAACCGGAAGTTGTTAAAAACAGCCTAGAGCTATTGTCATATAAAACGCACATAGTGAAAATCACGCAACTCAACCATCTGTCATTCAGTCAATTCTTAAGGTAGAGACTTCATATTCAGGATTCTGTTTATGTCTACCCCAAAGACAAGGTTTGTGGAGCAAGAGCTTCCTGTGGCAACCGGAAGTTTTTAAAAACAGCCTAGAGCTATTGTCATATAAAACGCACATAGTGAAAATCACGCAACTCAACCATCTGTCATTCAGTCAATTCTTAAGGTAGAGACTTCATATTCAGGATTCTGTTTATGTCTACCCCAAAGACAACGTGTGTTGAGTAAGAGATTCCTGTGACAACCGGAAGTGGTTAAAAACAGCCAAGAGCTATTGTCATTTAACCTGCACATAGTGAAAATCACGCAACTCAACCATCTGTCATTCAGTCAATTCTTAAGGTAGAGACTTCATATTCAGGATTCTGTTTATGCCTACCCCAAAGACAACGTGTGTCTATTCTTTTTGCAAAAAAAACTAAAACACACACACATTTTGGCAATAGGGACATAGTGTGGGGCTTAGCGGCTTATACCGCCTTCAATAGTTATTTTTGTTCAAACGATTCAAGAACCGTCAGACCTAGAGCTCCGAAATTTTAGAAACCTGTTCTAGAGCTCAAGTCGATAGTGCATGGTTATTTATGTGGCTCTAGAAGGTTCTCAGACCGAGAAACCGCCTCGTGCATTTGCAATGTGTTCAATTCATTTTGAATATCACGGACATGGCGACATGTAGAAATGTCCCAGAGTCGCAAGACTAGGTGCATTGAAACCGCCTCGGCCCATAGAGACGGACCCCAATGTCTCTGTCCGATAGCTCATTCAGGGACCCTGTAGTAACGCCCTGAAAAAGTGGATTTTCAGCACCATTTAAGGCCATTGCTCGGGCACCGAATGACCTATCGAGCCAAAACTTGGGATTCGGGGTCGCCTCACATAGGCCTACACATATTGTCAGAGCTGGACCCGCAGCTATAACGTAACTATGTGTTTTATGTTTTTTTATGGTTAAAATTGAAAGCACTGTGAATTTATGGGCCTTCTCTGACATATGTGATAGTTGGCTTCTATATGAGTTGGAAAAAGTTGATTTGGTGTCAGATGGTATCAATTTGGTGTCAGAATGACATCTAATTGACTGATAGACGCTGACTGCTGGGTGACGAGCAATGGAGAGGAACCATAGTCACTGCCCGGCCATCCCGAGTTCATCGGGCCAGTCAATTATGCATTTCTGCAGTATTTTTGAGCATGCCTAAATTCGTAATGCTAAATGCCCATTGAATCATATTGCAAACGTAACGCGCAATATTGCAAACGTAACGTGCATTTGCAATATGATTCAACAGCAAAAAATATCACCAAAGTTGACATGATGAATCATATTGCAAACGTAACGCGCAATATTGCAAACGTAATGTGCATTTGCAATATGATTCAACAGCAACAAATATCACCAAAGTTTACATGATGAATCATATTGCAAATGTAACGCACAATATTGAAAACGTAATGTGCATTTGCATTATGATTCAACAGCAATAAATATCACCAAAGTTGACATGATGAATCATATTGCAAACGTAAAGCGCAATATTGCAAACGTAACGCGCATTTGCAATATGATTCAACAGCAATAAATATCACCAAAGTTGACATGATGAAATCAACACAATGAGCGATAGAGAGGAACCACAGTCACTGCACGGCCATCCCCAGTTCATTGGGAGAGTCAATTATGCATTTCTGCAGTGTTTTTGAGCATGCCAAATTCGTGATGTTAAGGCCCATTGAAACATATTGCAAATGCGCATCCGTGCACATGGTGACCCGAAATGGGTTACCAGGATTAATTTTTGAGAAGGGTTTTAAATGCCTTTAGGGGGGTGCAAGGGGTCCACGGTTGGGTAGGGAGCACCTTCCATCAGTGCCCATCCAGTATGGGGCGCCCCTAATCATTTTGGACATTTTTCAAAAAATTGCTAAAAACGACAGTCCCACTTCTCTCATGTCACCATCAAGCCATGGAGAGGAACACAGTCACTGCACGGCCATCCCCAGTTCATCGGGACAGTCGATTATGCATTTCTGCAGTGTTTTTGAGCATGCCAAATTCGTGATGTTAAGGCCCATTGAAACATATTGCAAATGCGCATCCGTGCACATGGTGACCCGAAATGGGTTACCAGGATACATTTTTTACAAGGGTTTTAAATGCCTTTAGGGGGTGCAAGGGGTCCACGGTTGGGTAGGGAGCACCTTCCATCAGTGCCCATCCAGTATGGGGCGCCCCTAGTCATTTGGACATTTTTCAAAAATCGCAAAAAAATGACTGTCCCACCTCTCTCATGTCACCATCAAGCCATGGAGAGGAACCATAGTCACTGCACGGCCATCCCCAGTTCATCGGGACAGTCAATTATGCATTTCTGCAGTATTTTTGAGCATGCGAAATACGTGATGCTAAATGCCCATTGAATCATATTGCAAATGCGCATCCGCGTATTTGCAATATGATTCAACAGCAAAAAATATCACCAAAGTTGACATGATGAAATCAACACAACGAGCGATGGAGAGGAACCAGGAGCCTTCCTGAGGTCCTCCCGATCTGTGCAAGCCTAACCTTGACCCTGTGGAATTAACCCTTCACAGTGAAAAGAAGGTTTTTAGATCAAACTGTGCGCAATGACTTCTCTCCCCATAGGAACACATAGACTATTCTCCAAAATTCAACCTGAAGCCTATGTGGGTTATGAATGCCTTATGAACCTGTCTTCTATAACAATCCATCAGGCTACTGTGAGGTCTACCTGTGTCGATTCTAAGGTTCCTGGAGCCACCGGAAGTTGTTAAAAATAGCCTAGAGCTATTGTCATATGGTTAACCAGCAGATAGTGAAAATCACTCAACTCAACCATGTGCCATTCAGTCAATTCTTAAGGTAGAGACTTCATATTCAGGATTCTGTTTATGTCTACCCCAAAGACAACGTGTGTGGAGCAAGAGCTTCCTGTGACAACCGGTAGTTGTTAAAAACAGCCTAGAGCTATTGTCATATGGCCAACCAGCAGATAGTGAAAATCACGCAACTCAACCCCGTGCCATTCAGTCAATTCTTAAGGTAGAGACTTCATATTCAGGATTCTGTTTATGTCTACCCCAAAGACAACGTGTGTGGAGCAAGAGCTTCCTGTGACAACCGGAAGTTGTTAAAAACAGCCTAGAGCTATTGTCCTATGGCCAACCAGCAGATAGTGAAAATCACGCAACTCAACCATGTGCCATTCAGTCAATTCTTAAGGTAGAGACTTCATATTCAGGATTCTGTTTATGTCTACCCCAAGACAACGTGTGTGGAGCAAGAGCTTCCTGTGACAACCGGAAGTTGTTAAAAACAGCCTAGAGCTATTGTCATATGGCCAACCAGCAGATAGTGAAAATCACGCAACTCAACCATGTGTCATTCAGTCAATTCTTAACCAGCATGGCTACCACAA